>NW_026058604.1:0-24256 GCF_023721935.1 Panthera uncia
AAGACTTTAAAAGACAAACAAAAGCTGGGGAACTTCATCAACATTAGTATATATATTATATATATATATATATTAGTATATATATATATATACCACATCTTCTTTAACCATTCATCTGTCGATGAACATTTGAGGTCTTTCCATACTTTGGCTATTGTTGATAGTGCTGCTATAAACATTTGGGGTGCATGTGCCTCTTTGAAACAGCACACTTGTATCCTTGGATAAATACCTAGTAGTGCAATTGCTGGGTCATGGGTAGTTCTAGTTTTAATTTTTTGAGAAACCTCCATACTGTTTTCCAGAGTGGCTGCACCGGTTTGCATTCCTACCAGCAGTGCACAAGAGATCCTTTCTCTACATCCTCACCAATACATGTTGTTGCCTGAGTTGTTAATGTTAGCCATTCTGACAGTTGTGATGTGGTATCTCATTGTGGTTTTGATTTGTATTTCCCTGATGATGAGTGATGTTGAGCATCTTTTCATGTGTCTGTTAGTCATCTGGGTGTCTTCTTTGGAGAAATGTCTATTCATGTCTTTTGCCCATTTCTCCACTGGATTATTTGTTTTTGGGGTATTGAGTTTGATAAGCTCTTTATAGATTTTAGATACTAACCCTTTATATGATATGTCATTTGCAAATATCTTCTATTCTATCAGTTGCCTTTTAGTTTTGCTGATCAATTGAATTCTCAAGTTAATATATTCTACAGTTCCAATTTCTGTTTTGTTCTTTTCTATGTTTTGTTTGTTTGTTTATTAAATCTCCCAAACTTCTCATTTTGTTCTTGTATTGTTTTTTTGATATTAATTGTTTATCTGTATTATCTTGCAATTCTCTGATTATCTTTAGAAGAATTATCTAATATTCTTTGTTGGACAATTCCTAGATTCTCATTCATTTAGGGCCACTCTCTGGAGGTTTACGTTTTTCTTTTGGCCATGCCATTTTTATCCTGATTCTTTGTAATTCCTGTAGCTTTGTGTAGGGCGCTGCACATGTGAAGAAGTCACCTCTTCCAGACATTATGGACTGTTTGGGGTAAGGGAGGACTTTCATTTGCATGTGAGGACACACTGAAGTGTGCTGTAATCCTAGCTTTAGTGGTGCAGGGGCATGTGGTGGCGATGGGTCTAAGGAGGTTTGATATCTTTTTGGCTCAAGCCAGTGGGGTCAATAGCTTTGAGAACTGTGGGGTCCTTGGCAAGTACTGCTAGTGATATGCGGTGGCTACAAGGACCATTGGAGTCCTCAATGATGCCTTTATGTCCATGGCTAGGGACCAGAGCAGGTAGCAGTGGTGGCTAGAGCCAGTGGTGTGCACACACAGCTGTGGGGACCAGCTGCAGGTGTCCATAACATGTCAGGGGAAGGTTGCAGATACACACACACAGTGGTAGGAGCAAGAGTCAGGGCAAACTATAGGCTGCCCTGGCTATCAGTGTGATCTTCTATGGCTGCACGATCTCCCCCTGGGCATGTACACTGCAGTGGAGGCCAGTGATGTGCATCAGGTCTGCAGTGTGCAAGTGTACAGCTGGAGGGGTTAGCCCCACATACACTCATGGTGGGGGGGGGGTCAGCCATGGGAATCTAGGTTGGTGTTTGGTATTCCTGCAGTCACAGGGGCTTTGATTGGCTGCCAGTGCTGTTCCTGGGCAGGAGAAAGGATCAGGGAGGGACTCAGTTGACTGGTACCAGTGAATCCAAATACATGTGGGATGAAAACTGGTGAAATCTATAAGAGGCCCACAGCAGAAGTGTTGGCGATTGGTTCCTTCTTCCATGTTGAAGGATTCAAGGTTTATCCATAAAGCAGGTCACTGTGAACTGTGATCATTCCTTTTGTGTGACTGCTACTGCTTTTCTTCCTTGTTCCTAGCCGTCCCTATATAGCTCATCCTATACCCCATCTATGTGGGGTAAAACTGAAGTGAGACCTTCATGTGGTGCCTCAAAAGGCTAGAAAAGCTGGTCAGTCACCCTATTAACATTTTTCCAGTGAGAGAAACTCTTTCTGGTTGTGAAATTCTCCTTTGGCATTGAGCAATGCTGGCTTGGGGGTGGGATGATGCAGACAAAATAACTCTGTCTTCCTTCACTTTTTGTGTAGTTATTTTCAGGACTTCTGTTCCACTTTGTTGCTAAGGTTTCTTGAGTGGACTTCAAAGTTCATGGTTTTGTTCATGGATAGCTGTCTAATTATTGATTTTTGTGAGGGGTTGGAGGTTGGGGTCTCCTACATCACCATCCTGGTGATGTCACCTCCATGTTTTTTGCATGCCTTTGGAATTTTGTTGAAAGTTGGGCATTTTAGTCCCTCAAACACAGCAGTATTGAGGCCAGGAAATTTGGAATTCCAAGAATCTGGGCTACAGAGTGACAGAAACCTCTCCAGCAGTCCACAGGGACAGCTTGGCGGGCCACAGGTGCCTGATTGCAAATTGGGAGAGATAAAATGGGTGCCATAGGCATGGAGAGGAGGGATCCCCTTCTGTGGAGAGACAAAGGAAGATAAAGAGAGGCTATGGAAGTGTAGGATTGTACTTGGACAAGAGAAAAACCTCTCCAGACCATGAACCAGGGAATAGAAAAACCATAGAAAGAACCAATTTTATAGCTTTCAAACAGCCTTAAGAGTGATGATCCAGGGTTGTGGGACTTTCTCCAGACTGGGGCTGACTGCTCTGTACACCTGCCTGGGGGGCAGGGGAGCCAGCCTTTGGCTGGGTAGCAAGGTCAGAAGTGCAGTCAGAGAGAGCAGTCCCCTCCTTGAGTGCTATAGGAAGAAGGTATATAGTCACTCCAAGGACAAAAGACCCTGCAGGTGCCTGTGAGACAGAGAGACCCTTTGTCAGCTGGGCAGAGTGGCACAACGCTGGAACCAGGGTGTGTGGAGTGGGATCCTTTAAGACATTGGGGTTTGAATCCCAGTCAAGTGCCTGGGAGGCTGAGGAGACTGTAGAGCAGGACAAACCAGCCTTCTCAAGCCTATGGGGCACTGTGAGGAAGGCCTGAACAGAGTGGTCTGGGACACCAGATCCAGAAGAGAGACTGGCATGTCACCATTTCTGTCTCTACATCACCAACAAGGTGGGGTTTCAGGGAATGGACAGCAGGTCCAGAGTGGAGGCAGGACCAGCCTACACCAAACCACAGCCCTCCATGCCTGGTGACTGCGTATCTAACAGAGCAAGAGTGACACTGACCAAACCAGATGGCCCCTCCTCCAGACCTGTGCAGCCACCAGTTCCAAAGCATCATCAGATAACGGTCCAGCAGTTTTGCATTTTCTGATTTGATTCTTGGTTAATTCCTGTGTGTGTGTGTGTGTGCATATATACATATATATGTATATTTATATAGATATACATAAACTTATATATATATATATATACACATATAAATTTTCTTTATTTCTTTTCTTCTTATTTCTTCCCTTCTTTCTTCTCTATTCTGGTTGTTGGTTTGTTTAAGCAGACATTTTGAATCTTCTCTTCTGTACCTCCTTTATTTTCCTCTCTCTCTCTGAATTAAGCCATATAGTTTTCCTGGTTCTCTACCTGGTCAATTTTTTTTTCTTTTCTTTTTCCCCACCCCTCTCATTTCTCTCTTTGTATGGGGTAAGGCTTCTTCCACCACCACCCCCCTTTAAAATTTTTCCAAGTTTATTTCAATGAACAAATCAAAGCACACCTGATAGAAGGTCCAAACCACCACTACGAGTAGGGAGATGAAGCAACCAGAGTCACAACAACAGAGAGAATGCAACACACTCCAAAAACACCTCCTGTAGAGCCAGACCCTGGACAGTATGTGACCCCTTTTTAATATACTAATGCTCACAGGTGCAGAACATATAACAAGCCATTAAAACATGGGGTGGCCAACTTCAGCTCAGGTCATAATCTCACAATTCATGAGTTCGAGCCCCAATTCGGGCTCTGTGCTGACAGCTCAGAACTGGAGCCTGCTTCAGATTCTGTGTCTCCCTCTCTCTTTGCCCCTCCCCCACTCACGCTCTGTCTCTCTCTTATTGAATATTTAAAAAAACATTTAAAAAAATTTAACAAGCTATTAAAACATGTAAAGGACAGAAAACTAGCCAAAATAGTAAAACAGGAGGACTCTCCTCAAAAGACATTCCAGGAAGAAATGGCAGCTAAAAAATTGCTCAAAACAGATACAAACAATATATCTGAGCAAGAATTTAGAATAATAGTCATAAGATTAATAGCTGGGCTTGAAGAAAGCATAGAAGACAGTAGAGAATCTATTGCTGCAGAGCTCAAGGAACTAAGAAATAGTCATGGCAAATTAAGAAGTGCTATAAATGAGGGGAAAGATAAACTAGATCAAGTGACAGCAAGAATGGAGGCCACAGAGTGGAGAATAAGTGAAATAGAAGATAAAATTGTGGGAAATGATGAAGCCAAGAAAAAAGAGGGATAAAATACTAGACCACAGGGGAGAATTAAAGAACTAAGTGATTCAGTGAAACGTAATAATAGCCACATCATAGGAATTTCAGAAGAAGAAGAGAGAAAGGGGAAGAAGGTTTATTTGAACAAATTATAGCTGAGAACCTCCTTAATCCGGGGAAGGAAGCAGACATCCAAATCCAGGAGGTACAGAGAACTCCCTTTACAATCAACAAGAATATGTCTTCACAATGGATATCATAGTGAAGCTGGGAAAATACAAAGATAAAGAGAGAATTCTGTTGGGAAAAACAGGCCTTAATCTACAAGTGTAGACACATAAGGGAAGTAGCAGACCTATCCACTGAAACTTGGCAGGCCAGAAGGGAGTGGCAGGAAATATTCAATGTGCTGAATAGGAAAAATATGCAGCCAAGAATCCTTTATCCAGAAAGGCTGTCATTCAGAATAGAAGAGATAAAGGCTTTCCCAGACAAACAAAAACTGAAAGAGTTCATGACCACTAAACTAGATCTGCAAGAGATCCTAAGGGGGACTATGTGAGTGTGCAAAGACTACAAAGGATCAGAGACATCACCAGAAGCATTAAACCTACACATAACACAATGACAATAAATCCATATATTTCAATAATAACTCTGAATGTAAATAGACTAAATGCCCCAATGAAAAAGACATAGGGTATCAGAATGGCTAAAACACCAAGATCCATCTATATATGTTATCTACAAGAGTCTCATTTTCGACCTGAGGACACCTTCAGATTGAAAGTGAGGGGATGGAGAACTATCTATCATGCTACTAGAAGTCAAAAGAAAGCTGGAGTAGCTATATTTATATCAGACAAACTACATTTTAAACTAAAGCCTGTAACAAGAGATGAAGAAGGGCATTATATAATAATTATGCTGTCTGTCCATCAAGAAGAGCTAACAATTATAAATGTTTATGCCCCCAACTTAGACCACCAAATATATTAATTAATCACAAACACAAACATTCTTATTGATAAGAATACAGTAATGTCAGGGGATTTTAATACTCCACTTACATCAATGGACAGATCATCTAGGCAGAAAATAAATAAAACAATGGCCTTGAATGATATACTGGATCAGAAGGATTTGATAGGTATATTCAGAACCTTTCATCCAAAAGCAGCAGAATATACATTCTTCTCTGGTGCACATGGAAAATTCTCCAAGATAGATCACATACTGGGTCATAAAACATCCCTCAATAAATATAAAAGAATTGAGACCATACCACACATATTTTCAGATCATAATGCTATGAAACTTGAAATCAACCACAAGAAAAAATTTGGAAAGCCTCCAAATGCATGGAGGTTAAAGAACATCCCACTAAAGAATGAATGGGTCAACCAGGAAATTAAATAAGAAATTAAAAAATATATGGAAGAAAATTAAAATGAAAATACAATAATCCAAACCCTTTGGGATAGAGCAAATACATTCTTAAGAGGAAAATGCATCGCAATCCAGGCCTATCTCAAGAAATAAGAAAAATGCCAAATACAAAACCTAACCTAACACCTGAAGGAACTAGAAGTAGAGAGGCAAAGAAACCCCAAAGCCAGCAGAAGAGAAATAATAAAGATTAGAGCAGAAATAAACAATATAGAAACCAAAAAACAAAAAGAAAACAAAAAACAAAACAGTAGAATAGATCAATGAATCTAAGAACTGGTTTCTTGAAGGAATAAAGAAAATCAATAAACTCCTAGCCAGACTTATCAAAAAGAAAATAGAACCCAAATAGATGAAATCATGAATAAAAGAGATCACAACCGACACCACAGTAATACAAACAATTATTAGAGAATACTACGAAAAATTATATGCCAACAAACTGGATAACCTGGAAGAAATGGACAAATTCCTAGACACCCACACACTACCAAAACTCAAACAGGAAGAAATAGAAAATTTGAACAGACCCATAATCAGCAAAGAAATTGAAGCAGTTATCAAAAATCTCCCATCAAATAAGAGTCCTGGGCCAGATGGCTTCTCAGGGGAATTCTATCAGACATTTAAAGCAGACTTAATACCTACCCTTCCCAAGCTTTTCAAAAAAATAGAAATGGAAGGAACCCTCCTGGACTTATTCTATGAATTCAGCATTACCTTGATTCCCAAACCAAAGATCCCACTAAAAAGGAGAATTACAGGCCAATATCTCTAATGAACATGGATGCAAAAATTTTCAACAAGATACTAGCAAATAGAATTCAACAGCATATAAAAAGAGGGGCACCTGGGTGACTCAGTCAATTGAGCATCCCACTTCAGCTCATGTCATGATCTCTCAGCTCATAGGTTCAAGCCCCACATCTGTGTGTGTGTGGGGGGGGGGGGGGTGCTGACAGCTCAAAACCTGGAGCCTGCTTCAGATTCTATATCTCCCTCTCTCTGTACCCCTCTCCCACTCCTGCTCTGTCTCTCTTTCAAAATTAAAAATAAACAAAAAAACAGCATATAAAAAGAATTATTCACCATTTTCAAGTGGGATTCTTTCCTGGGCTGCAGGGCTGGTTCAATATTCGCAAATCAATCAATGTGATACATCATATTAATAGAAGAAAGGATTAGAACCATATGATCCTATCAATAGATGCAGAAAAAAAAATTTGACAAAATACAGCATTGTTTCTTAATACAAACCCTCAAGAAAGTCAAGATAGAAGGCACATACCTTAACATGACTGAAAAGCCCACAGTTAATATCATCCTCAATGGGGAAAAACTGAGAGCTCTCCCCCTCAGATTAGGAACGCAACAGGGATGTCCACTCTCACCACTGTTGTTTAACATAGTGGTAGAAGTCCTAGCATCAGCAATCAGACAACAAAATGAAATATAAGGCATCGAATTGGCAAAGAAGAAGTCAAACTTTCGCAAACGACATGATACTCTACATGGAAAACCCAGAAGACTCCATCAAAAGACTCCTAGAACTGATACATGAATTAAACAAAGTCACAGGGTACAAAGTCAATGTATAGAAATCGGTTGCATTCTTATACACCAATAATGAAGCATCAGAAAGAGAAATAAAGAAACTGATCCCATTTTCAATTGCACCAAGAATGATAAAATACCTAGGAATAAACTTAACCAAAGATGTAAAAGATTTGTATGCTGAAAACTATAGAAAGCTTATGAAGGAAATTAAAGACACAAAGACACAAAGAAATGGAAAAACATTCCATGTTCATGGATTGGAAGAACAAATACTATTAAAATGTTCCATACTACCCAAAGCAATCTACACATTCAATAAAATCCCAATCAAAATTGCACCAGCATTCTTCTCTGAGCTAGAACAAACAATCCTAAAATTTGTATGAAATCACAAAAGACCCCAAATAGCCAAAGTAATATTGAAGAAGAAAATCAGGGCAGGAGGCATCACAATCCCGGACTTTAGCCTCTACTACAAAGCGGTAATAATCAAGACACCATGATATTGGCACAAAAACAGACACATAGACCAATGGAATAGAACAGAGAACCTAGAATTGGACCCACAAACATATGGCCGACTAATCTTTGACAAAGCAGGAAAGAACATCCAATGGAAAAAAGACAGTCTCTTTAGCAAATGGTGTTGGGAGAACTGGATAGCAACATGCAGAAGAATGAAACTGGACCATTTTCTTACATGATACACAAAAATAAACTCAAAATGGATGAAAGACCTAAGTGTGAGACAAGAAACCTTGAAGACCCTAGAGGAGAAAGCAGGCAACAACCTCTTTGACTTCAGCCACAGCAATTTCTTACTCAACACATCTCCAAAGGCAAGGGAAATAAAAGCAAAATGAACTATTGGGTCCTCATCAAGATAAAAAGCTTCTGCACAGCAAAGGAAATGATCAATAAAACTAAAAGGCAACTGACAGAATGGGAGAAGATATTTGCAAATGGCATATTGGATAAAGGGTTAGTATCCAAAATCTATAAAGAGCTTATCAAATTCAACACCTGAAAAACAAATAATCCAGTGAAGAAATGGGCAGAAGACATGAATAGACACTTTTCCAAAGAAAACATCCAGATGGCCAACAGACACATGAAAAGATATTCAACATCGCTCATCATCAGGGAAATACAAATCAAAATCACATTGAGATAACCACCTCACACCAGTCAGAATGGCTAAAATTAACAACTCAGGAAACAACAGATGTTGGCAAGGATATGGAGAAATGGGAACCCTCTTGCACTGTTGGTGGGAATGCAAACTGGTGCAGCCACTCTGGAAAATAGTGTGGAGGTTCCTCAAAAAATTGAAAATAGTACTACCCTATGACCCAGCAATAGCACTACTAGGAATTTATTCAAAGGATACAGGAGTGCTGATTCACAGGGGCACATTTACCCCAATGTTTATAGCAGTGCTGTCAACAATAGCCAAATTATGGGAAGAGCCCTAATATCCATCAACTGATGACTAGATAAAGAAGATGTAGTTTATATATACAATTTAATACTACTTGGCAATGAGAAAGAATGAAATCCTTCCATTTGCAACAACATGGATGGAACTGCTAAGTGAAATAAGTCAGTCCGAGAAAGACAGATATCGTATGTTTTCCCTCATATGTGGAACTTGAGAAACTTAACAAAAGACCGTGGGGGAAGGGAAGGGGAAAAATAGTTTTTAACAGAGAGGAAGGCAAACTGTAAGAGACTCTTAAATACAGAGAACAAACTGAGGGTTGATGGGTTTGATGGGGGGGGGGGGCATGGGAGAGAGGGGAAAATGGGTAATGGGCATTGACAAGAGCACTTGTTGGGATGAGCACTGAGTGTGGTATGTAAGCAATGAATCATGGGAATCTACTCCTGAAGCCAAAGAACACTGTATACACTGTATGTTAGCTAACTTGACAATAAATTATATTTTTTAAAAATTGGGCATTTTAAAAAACAGCCACTTCTCCCAGTCTTTGCTGACTGGATCCATGAGGGAGATTTCTCCTAATAAGGCCAGGGAAATTATGGTCTTAAATACCAATATTAAAAAATTACTGAAGGGGCGCCTGGGTGACTCAGTGGGTTAAGCAGCTAACTTCAGCTCAGGTCATTATCTCATGGTTCATGAGTTTGAGCCCTATGTTGGGGTTCTGTGCCAACAGCTCTGAACCCTGCTTCAGATTCTATGTCTCCCCTCTCTCTGTCCCTCCCCTGCTCATGGTCTGTCTCTCTCTCTCAAAACTGAATAAATATTAAAAAAATGTTTTTTAATTAGTGAGGTAAGCAACACAAATCTATTGTATGTAAAATGATGCCTTCCATAAAATATACACAATTTGTTGAGTGAATTGTCAAATGAATCTAACTGAAGAAATTATGTAGGGAAAAATACAGACTAAACTCAAAGAAAATAGCAATAAGATATATTTAATATAAAATAAAGACATAATAGAGTGAGTCAGCAAAGTCAAAAGCTGGTTCTTTCAAAAGTTAATTTCATGGACAAACCTATGTCAAAAAATGGCAGTCAAATCATATCCTGCATACCCTGGTACTTATTGCTTGCACTTAGGTTGAATGAAAATGAGAGTCAGCATTTACCTTTGAGAGTTTGTTTGAGAGCCCAAATTCAGGGGAGCCTGGGTGGCTCAGTTCGTTGAGCATCTGACTCTTGATTTTTGGCTCAGGTCCTGATCCCAGGATCATGAGATTAATACCCATGTCGGGTTCAGCTCTGAGTGTGGAGCCTACTTAAGATTCTGTCTCTCTCTCTCTCCTGCTTGCACACACACACTCTCTCTCTCTAAAATAAAATTAGATAGATAGATAGATAGATAGAGAAAAGCTTAAATTAAAGTGCCCATATGCCCAGAAAGACTCTCCTTTACCATTTTCCCGTGAATAGGGAGTAACAAGGTGCTTAAATCATGATAGCCCTGCTTAAGCTACATTTTGGTTGGATCTGCTTCCAATGAGAGGGACCAAGTGGGATTCAGTCATGAGAACCACACAGCAGATGTGCTCAGGAGTTTGTTCAATAAAGCATTTGTACATGGGGGTTAAGAGCTTCCCAGATCCACTTCATTAGCCTTTTACTTTGGCCTCTACACGTCCTTTAAAAAAATCATTGTGTCAACTTACCTCAGAACCCACCTGTAGCTGTATATTGGACTGTGACTCATTTCATTGGTGGAGAGGAGCAACATCTATAGTAAAGACATTTTCTCTCAGCTCACAATTAGGACTTCTACCCGCTCGGCCATTGTACCAAGCCAACATCTCCTGCTCTTCCCATCTTGATTTAGTATCTTGCACGATCAACTGTCATTTCCACTTTAACCTTATTTTACTTTCTTAGGTATGCTTTCTAAATCTCTTGGCTGGAAAAATCTGATACCAGGGAAGGTTAAGGCATTCATTCATTCATTCATTCATTCATGTGTTTAGTCAACAACTGTTTAGTGAACATCTCCTCTCTGCCAGGTCTGCTATAGATACAATAATGAATAAATACATTGTCCTCCTTGTTTGAAGGAAATATATTTCATGAGACTGTTCCCTGTGTATGGCTTGTAGGACCAACGTACACTATGTTTTGACAGCCTCTAAACAGCATCAGGTTTTGTAGTTCTGAGCACTTTTTGCATGCTAGTTCAGTATATTAATGGTCACATTTCGTCCCTTGGGACCCCAGAATTTCTAAGTAAAACAGCCTGGAATCCAACATATATACACAAATATGTGCTTAATGTGGCAGGATATACAGAGGAGACTACACCAGGCTTTATCTAACCATGCAGCCCAGGACAGACAGCTAGGAAATAAAGATCAAGAACTCAGCAGGTATCAGTCAGGGATGAGGGGTTTGTCTGAGCAGAAGCACCAATAGAGCACTTGTGTTGGAGCCCAAGCTTCAGTGAGGGGCCTTGACATTGACCAGAAGATGGATTTCACATGCACTGAGAGGAGAAAGTTTGCATTGGTCTTTTCTGCCACCCTCACACTTCGAGTTGTACTGCCCAAGTTAAATGTGAATGCCATGGTTGGCTCTGGTTCAAAATTTTACTGTTATAAAACAGTGATTCTTATACTTTTTGGTCACCAAACCCCTTCGTACTCTTAAAAAAGTATTGGGAACCCCAAAAAACTTTTGTTTGTGTGATTTCTATCTATTAATATTTAGTGTATTAGAAACCAAAACTGAGAAATTAAATTTTTTCCTTAATTTCAAAATAACAATAAGCTCACTGCATGTTTTAATGAAAAATAACTATTTTTCAAAATAATGTGAGAAGAGTACATTGTTTTATATTTTTAATGTCTGACTTAATAGAAAGCAGCTGGATGCTCATAACTGCTCCTGTGTTCAATCTACGGCTGTATCTCACGTTGTGTGGCCTCTGGAAACTCCATTGCATACCGAGAAAATGAGAGTAAAAAGGCAGATAATGTGTTTGTATTATTGTAAAAGTAGTTTTGCCTTTGTAGACATCTTGAAAAGGTCTCAAACCCTCCTAAGGGAACCTAGACTACACTTTGAAAACCTCTGTTGTAGAATCTCAAGGCTGGCAAGATACTTTCAATGTATATCAATACTTCTCAGACTCTTCCACCCAAGTTCTAATGAAGAGAGAAAAGGAAAGGCATAACCCAGGGGTCTAGATGAAGCAGCTCAACAAAAGTATGAAATTCCTCTGAATTTTGTTATTTGCCATTACAAATTCATTCGCATTTTACATGCAATTCTATAACATACTTGTGTTTGTTTTAATATGGCCATTTCTTCCCTAAACATTGATACCCTCACCTCAAAGAAGATGCCTTGTATTCATCCTGTGGTTTTTTATACTGCCTGGCACACTGAATCCAGTGTGAGACATTAGGGACTTCAAAGTGACATTGCCTGCTAGGAACAAATAACCCCATTTCATGAATTAGGAAGCTAGAGCCTAAGAGGTTAAATAACTTAGTGAAGAAAAAGATGAACCAAATGAAAGGAAGCAAAATTTGTTTATTCAGAGCTTGCTATAGCAAAGGAGTCAGCCACTGTTTACTTGTGTTTTGGTAGAGACTTAAAGGCAGAAATAAGTGTAAGAAAGCTTTATAGTGGAAAAATGGGAAGATTTCAGGTGTGTGTGCTCTAATTGGAGGCTGTTGGTATGGGGAAGCTGGAGGTGAGCTAACCCAAAGTGGAGCATCCTATGTGGTTGGTTAGAGTACATATTTGGCTTTCTCTGATCGGTCCTAAGTTAAATGTAGGGGTAAAAATTAGAGAAGCTGTCAGTTATTAATCAATTTCCTGCCATTTGGGACTGATTGTTTTAGGGGTCATTGTTTAGCTTTCTGGACTGTCACTAGGGATTGTCTGACTTCCTACAAGTGTGGTTGGCTTCTTGGTATGATTATTGTGGATAAAGGGTTGGTTTCCCGGACCAGTTGTTATAGGTGTGGGTCAGAGTTCTATTTCTATATATGGCCTGGCCATTGTCTATTTGTACACTCATCTCTCAACTTGACGAAGCTTCTAGGGCTAGTCAATGGCAGATCCAGGATTTGAACCAAGGTCCTCTATTTCTAAATCTTATTTGCTTTCCCATACCCCACATGGACTTCCTGGAATCCAGATAAAATAATCAGTAGTATCTTGTACACAAATATTGCCTTCATTTGTTTCAGTGACTTTCTGTTATATTCTAAAGGTATTTGTTGTCTCTAATAAAACATATTTTTGGTGATGTCAACTATATTCTTGAGATACTTTGATGACTAGATTAAAATCCTAACTATACCCCAAAGTTTCTGTTCCTTTCTCTCATCATTTACAATGCCCAGAAAGGGAAGAGATGGTAGGGGAATAAATTTGCCCCAGGCCCTGGTTCACAGAAGACAAAGATTTGGTTTAGTTGGGATGGTTTAGCATGGCAAGACAGTTCTTGAGAAAAGAGAGACTGAAAATAAATGTTTGTAAGAGACTGGTCATCCAGGCTGTATTCCTCGGCTACGTTAAAGGTGGTTTGTGTCTTTCTTTCTATCAGGTGCAGTAGGTGGCAGAAAACAGAGAAACTAATATTAATCAATTAGGTGCTTGTGAATGAATAGAGATGTTAAACAGGACAAGTTTTGGAAAACAATGATACTCTGGTGTTGTGGAGGCTAACAAATTATAAAGGTTTAGAGCTGTAAATACAACAGGAAAACCCAGGGAGAAAGCTCTAAAGAAACATGCAAGGACTCATTCCTCTTAGGAATTCACCATCAAGTGTTAGGGATTCTACTATTCACATTGAATGAGTGATAGAACTTCAAAAGCTGGTATGGACAAGTATTATCTGGGAAAACTTTTATTCTAGGTTTTCAGGGCAATCTCCTATATTAAAACAAGAATGGTAATGAAGTGATTTATCCTTGGGAAGAAGATCGAAGTCCCAAGAATATGTTACTCTGCCTTATTATTAATGAAGGTGAGCATTAATGTGATGGTTTGTTCTGGGTCCCAGTGAGGCTCCTGGTGTTGTATCTGCCTTACTGCCCCCAGTGAAGTGGGCAATTTAAACAATATCCTGGGAGCTGCTCCTTAATGTTTACTTTTATTTTCACGTACAACCAAAATGGAGTTTTTTTTCATAGTTACATCCAGCAGCTTTCTCGTAGCAGAAATCAGGGGCAAGGAGCCTCCCACCACTTGCTGGATTTCCTACAAGATTTGCTCTTTTCCTTGTTTACTTCACTGTACTCATTAGACTGCTTGCCACCTCCTCTTCTAACCAGTTTTGGAAAAAGTGTTGCTCTGTGATTTTGATTTTGAAGATAGAGCCCCAGAATAGTAGATACTGATTGCTCCAAAGGGCCCAAAACACTGAGGGTAAAAATATGATTTGTCGATTTAAAAACAAATAGAGGACAGAAGGCCCAGTAGTGAGGTCAGCCTGTAAATCTTGGTGTGCTTGGCACTTGCAGCTTGGTCGGTACCACTGAGTAGGCAACTTATATGAGGTTTCCTTATTGGTAACAGAGACTCATCACTCTGACTCACCACAAGTGATACTGAGAGAAGAGGGCGTAATGGCAAGATATTTTGTAGTCATAAACATGCTTATCCATGCTGAACAAGGTTAGGGATCACAGTCTATCTGCTTCAGAGTTCTTGGTGCAGTGGCTCTAATTGTAAGAAGCAGGTGTGATCATAGCAAAGTGCCCACATGAGTGAATGAGAAATGAAGGGTAGGGTGAGGTGATCTTAGGGGTCCCTCCCAATAGATTAAATGACAAAATAAATCAAATCATGCCAGCATTATAAAAGATCCCATGTACTGAGCAGTTTTAAGAATGGGGCAAGGGGTGTATAGGGCCATCTACCTTGTTTTCTGGTAGAAAATGGAAGTGCTGGTCTTTTAAGAGCATTTGCAAAATCTGTTTCATAACCAAAGGAAAACATGTCCCCAAATAAAATGAAGTCATCATGGCCACAGCTTATTACCCCAGGATTGTTTTCCTTCCAACTTATGCTCGAATGCCTTGTGGAATCTGAAGTCTCTGAGGTGAGGTCAACCCTCCTGTTTCCCTTACCTTGGGAATGTTGTCAAACAGCTTCCCTACTTTGAGAACTGCTATCAAACTCCTTGAATCTCAAGGTGCCTCAGCTCAAAGAGCATCTCAGAGGGGTGAGAGTTTAGACAGAAAGGAAATGAATATTCGCCAGTGGCAAAGATGAGATTCTTGCTCCCAGTTTTCCCTTCTGAAGTCTTTCATAGGTTCTCCATTTCCTATCAAGGCAAAACTTGTCTGTGTTAAGTTCACAGCTTTACACCTGGTGGTCTGATCTACTCTTCCAGAAGATTCATCTTCTATAATTACCAACCCTTCCTCCCCAATCCATCCCAATATGACTCAAGGGCTGGGGTCAGCCAAAGTAACACTTCACTGTGTTTTGTCCTACACACCCAGCAAACACTTCCCCCAACACCTTGTATTGGATAGTAACATAAAATAAACAAAGACCAACCAAGAGAGCACAAGTAAAGTCTATTCTGAGTTTGCTATGTAGCAAAGGAGCTGGCCACTACCAATTGGCTGAGACTCAATGGTAGAAATAGGAGTGAGAAAGCTTTATAGTGGAAAAAAAGGAAGGCTTCAGGTGTGCTCGTTGGAGGTGGTTGGTGTGAGAAAGCTGGAGGCAGGCTAACTAGAAGTAGGCCGTCTTATGTTATTGGTTAGGGTACATATTTGGCTTTCTCTGATTGGTTCTAAGCTGGATATAAGGGTAAAAATAGAAAACCTGTCAGTTATTAATCAAGTTCCTGCCATTTGGGGCTGATTGTTTTAGGGGTTATTGTTTGGCTTCCTGGACTGTCACTAGAGATAAAACAGTCTGACATCCTATAAGCCTGTCTGGCTTCCTGGTCTGATTATTGTAGTTAAGGGGTTGGTTTCCTGGGCTGTTTGCTACAGGTTGTGGGTCAAAACTCTATTTCTATATATGGTCTGGCCATTTTCCACTCTCTATTTAGTGTCCTAGTAACAAAGGGTAACAAGAGAGAATATGTTAGGTATCAAAAGATACCTTTGTGAAAGGTATCCTTTAAAGAGAAAAGCAGGAAAGAAAATCATAAAATAAGAAAAATAAAATAAAGAGAAGAACAGGAAAGAGAGAGTTTGTAACTCCTTCACTTATGGCCTCTTGGCCTCAGTAGGTCAGAAAACTGGAGTACATAAAAAGGAACTGGAATAAACTAAGTTTATAACTACTTTTCCAGATATTTTAAAGCATTTCATTAAGTTTGCAAGTGAAACCAGACATTCAAATTTCCCTTAAAAAGTGATGAAATTTGCTAAGTTTATGAAAACAATAGGATTTGGGTTGAACTTAAAAGTGTAAGGAGGTGTGCCTGGGTGGCTCAGTCCATTTAGCAGCCAACTCTTGATCTCAGCTCAGGTCTTGATCTCAGGTCGTGAGTTCAAGCCCCACGTTGAGCTCCACGCTGGGCATAGAGCCTACTTTAAAAAAAATTTAAGGAAAGAAGTAGCTTTTCTGATCTGTAGCTTTATTTTATATTATTTTTTTAATGTTTATTTATTTTTGAGGGAGAGACAGACACAGAGTGTGAGTTGGGGAGGGGCATAGAGAGAGGGAGACACAGAATCCAAAGCAGACTCCAGGCTCCTACCTGTCAGGACAGAGACCAACATGGGGCTTAAACCCACAAACTATAAGATCATGACCTGAGCCAAAGTCCGATGCTTAACCAACTGAGCCACCCAGGCATCCATGACCTGTAACTTTAATACAGTAAATATAATTATTAAACCCAAATCTCTGAAGTCTCTTTTGGGCAAAAAGACTACCCCAATGGCCACAACTCACACTTCCTGGGACCTCTGGAGTGGGCTGGGCTGGGTGAGAGTAGGACTTGGTTTTCCCACCCAGCCTCTGTGAGCAGCTTGGGATTTTTCAACGTGTTGCACTGCTTTTATAATCATATACTTCCTTTGGAATAATTTTTTAAGAGCTACTTAACATTTATCTTCAATAAAATGTTGGCAGTGCGATAAATGTAAATAAACATCTGGCATAGTTCCTGGTATTTATCTGACCCCCACCAATTACACCGGGCCCTTGAACAGTACAGGAGCTAGGGGTGCCAAGACCTTGTGCAGTCGAAAATCCGTATATAACTTTCAAGTCAACAAAAAATTAACCACTACTACCCCGCTATTGACCAGAAACCTTATTGAAAGCATAAAAGCAGTCAACACATTTTTTAAAAATGTAGTGGACATACATTGTTATATTCTTTTCAGGTACACTACAAACTGATTTGAGAAATCTATACATTGTGCTATGCTCCCCACAAGGGTACCTACCACCTGTCAACATACAACACTATTAAAACATCAGTGACTATATTCCCTATGGTGTGCCTTTTATTTCTGTGACTTATTCATTCCCTAACTGGAAGCCTGTATCTCTCACTCCATTTCACCCATTTTACCCATCCCCTTCCCCCTCTCCCTCTGGCAACCAACCAGATCTCTATATTTATAGATCTGATTCTGCTTTATTGTTTTGTTTTTTATATTCCACATATACATGAATCAGATCATTTCATTTAGCATAATTCCCTCTAAGTCCATGTATATTGCTGAAAATGGCAAGATGGCATTCCTTTTTATGGCTGAGTAATATTCTGTTGTACATACACCTCATCTTCTTTATCCATTCATCTATTGATGGACACTAAGGTTGCTTCCAAATCTTGGCTATTATAAATAATGCTGCAATAAACATAGGGGTATGGTATATCTTTTTGAATTAGTGTTTTTATTTTCTTTGGGTAAATACCTAGTAGTGGAATTACTGGATCATATAGTATTTCTATTTTTTATTTTTTATGGAACCTTGACACCGTTTTCTATAGTGGCTACGCCAATTTACATTCTCACCAACAGCGTGTGAGAGTTCCCTTTGTCCACATCCTCACCAACATTTGTTATTTCTTATCTTTTTGATTCTAGCCACTCTGACAGGTGTAAGGTGATACCCTATTATGGCGTTGATTTGAATTTCCCTGATGATGAGTGATGTTGAGCATCTTTTCATGTGTCTGTTAGCCATCTCTATGTTTTCTTTGGAAAAATGTTCAGGTCCTCTGCCCATTTCTTAATAAGATTATTTAGTTTTTGGTATTCAGTTGTATACATTCTTTATATACTTGGGTATTAACATCTCATCAGATATATTATTTGTAAATATCTTCTCCCATCTAGTAGGTTGCCATGGCATTTTGTTGATGGTTTCCTTAGCTATGTAAGAAATTTTTATTTTGGTGAAGTCCCAATTGTTTATTTTTGCTTTTGTTTCTTTTGCCTTAGGAGACATCTCTAGAAAATGTTGCTAAGATTGATGTCCAAGATTACTGTGTATGTTTTCTTTTAGGAGTTTTATGATGTTGGGTCTTACATTTATGTTTTTTAATCCATTTTGAATTTATTTTCATGTATGGAGTAAGAAAGTGATCCAGTTTCAATCTTTTGCATGTAGCTGTCCAGTTTTCCCAGCATCATTTGTTGAAGAGACTCTTTTCCCGCTGTATATTCTTGCCTCCTTTGTCATAGATTAATTGACCACTATAATCATGGTTTCATTTCTGAGCTCTCTATTGTGTATCATTGATCTACATGTTTATTTTTGTGGTAGTACCATAATGTTTTTTATTACTATAGCTTTGTAGTATGTCTTGAAATCTAGGATTGTGACACCTCCAGCTTTTGTTCTTCTTTCAAGATTGCTTTAGCTATTCAGAGTCTTTGTGGTTTCAAACAAATTTTAGTATTATTTGTTGTAGTTCTGTGAAAAATATTGGTGTTTTGATATAAATTGTATTAAATATGTAGATTGCTTTCAGTAGTGTGGACATTTAAAAAATTTTGTTTTCATGTTTATTTTTGAGAGAGAGAGAGAGAGAGAGAAAGAGTGAGCGAGCACCTGAGCAGGGAAGGGGCAGAGAGAGAGGGAGACACAATGTGAAGCGGGCTCCAGGCTCTGAATTGTCAGCACAGAGTCTGACGCGGGGCTCAAACCCACGAACTGTGAGATCATGAGCTGAGCGGAAGTCAGACGCTTCACTGATTGAGCCACCCAGGCACCTAGTAGTGTGGACATTTTAATGATATTATTCTTCCAATCCATGAACATGGAATATCTTTCCATTTGTTTGTGACATTTTCAATTTCTTTCATTAGTGTTTTGTTTTTTAATTAAGTTTTTCATTTTTAATTCCAGTATAGTTAACATACAGTGTCATATTGGTTTCAGGTGTACAATACAGTGATTTAAGAATTCTGTATATTACTCAATATTCATCATAAGTGTACCCTTTAATCCCCATTACCTATTTCAACCATCCCTCCACCATCAGTTTTTTCTCTATAGGTGAGAGTCTATTTCTCAGTTTCTCTCTCTCTTTTCCTTTGCTCATTGTTTTGTATCTTAAATTCCACATATAAGTGAAACCATATGCTATTTTTCTTTCACTAACATATTTTGCTTAGCATCATGCTCTCTAGCTCCATCTGTGTTGTTGTAAATGGAAAGATTTCATTCCTTTTTATGGCTGAATAGTATTGCATTGTATATATATATATATATATCACATCTCCTTTATCCATTCATGTATCAATGAACACTTGGGCTGCTTTTCATATTTTGGCTTTTGTAAATAATGCTGCAATAAACATAGGAATGCATGTGTTGCTTTGAATTACTGTTTTTGTATTTTTGGCGTAAATACCCAGTAGTGCAATTCCTGGATTATCGGGTAATTCTATTTTAACTTTTTGAGGAAACTCCGTACTGTTTTCCACAATGGCCGCACCAGTTTGCATTCCCACCAATAGTTCATGAGGTCTCACATTTGGTCCTTTTTTCCTCTACATCCTTGCCAACACACGTTGTTTCTTGTGTTGTTGGTTTTCGCCATTTTTGATAGGTGTGAGAACATATCTCATTATAGTTTGGGTTTATATTTTTCTGATTACTAGTGATGTTGAGCATCTTTTCATGTGTCTGTTGGATATCTGTAAGTCTTCTTTGGAAAATGTCTATTTGTGTCCTCTGCTGTTTTTAATCTGGTCATTTATTTTTTGAGTGTTGAATTTTAGAAGTTCTTTATATATTTTGGATACTAACCCTTTATCACATGTGTCATTTGCAAATATCTTCTTCCATTCCATATGTTGCCTTTTAGTTTTGTTGATTGTTTTTTTCACTGTGCAGAAGCATTTAATTTTGATGTAATTCCACTAGTTTATTTTTGCTTCTGTTTCCCTTGCCCCAGGAGACCTAGCTAGAAAAAAGTTGCTATGGCCAATGTCAGAGAAATTACTTCCTGTGCTTTCTACAAGGACTTTTTGATTTCTTAAGTTTTAAAATAATATTTACTTATTTATTTTGAGAGAGAGAGAGAGTGTGTGAGGAGGGGCAGAAGGAGAGAGAGCAAGAAAATTCCAAGCAGACTTCATGCTTGATGCAGAGCTCGACATGGGGCTTGATCTTATGACTATGAGATCATGACCTGAGCGGGTATCAAGAGTTGGATGCTTAACCAGCTGAGCCACCAAGGCATCCCTTTCAAGTACTTTTATGGTTTCAGGTCTCACATTTAGGTCTTTAATCCATTTTGAGTTTATTTTTGTATATGGTGAAAGAAAGTGGTCCAGTTTCATTCTTTTGCACATAGCTGTCCAGTTTTCCCAACACCATTTCTTGAGGAGACTTTTTCCCATTATATATATGTTCCTTCTTTGTCGAAGATTAACTGGCCATATAATTGTGACTTTATTTCTGGGTTTTCTATTCTGTTTCTTTGACCTATGTGTGTATTTTTGTGCCAATACCATACTGTCTTGATCACTACAGCTTTATAATATAACTTGAAGTCTGGAATTGTGATACCTTCAGTTTTGTTTGCTTTTTCAAGATTGCTTTGACTATTCAAGGTATTTCATGGTTCCATAAAAAATTTATGATTGTTTATTTTATTTTTCATCAATGTTTTACAGTTTTTGGAGTATAGGCCTTGCTTAAGTTTATTCATGGATATTTGATTCTTTTTGGTGCAATTGTGAATGGAATTGTTTTCTTAACTTCTCTTTCTGCTACTTTGTTGTTAGTGTATAGAAATGCAACAGAATTCTATATATTAATTTTGTATCCTGAAACTTTACTGAATTCATTGATTACTGCTTTTTTTTTTGGTGGATTCTTTAGAGTTTTCTATGTATAGTATGCCATCTGCAAATTATGACAGATCTACTTCTCCCTTATCAATTTGGATGCCTTTTATTTCCTTTTCTCATCTGATTGCTGAGGTGAGGACTTCAAGTACTATCTTGAATAAAAGTGGTGAGAGTGGAAACCCTCATCTTGTTCTTAATCTTAGAGCAAGAGCTCTCAGTTTTTCACCACTGAATATGATGCTACTTGTGGATTTTTCATAGACAGCCTTTATTATGTTGAGGTATGTTTCCTGTAAACCCACTTTATTGAAGAGTTTTTATTATGAATGGATGTTGAACTTTGTCAAATGCTTTTTCCGTGTCTATTGAGATTATCATATGATTTTTATCCTTCCTTTTGTTGATGAGGTATATCATGTAGATTGATTTGTGAATATTGAGCCATTCTTGCACCTCCAGAATAAATGCCACTTGATCACGGTGAGTGTTTCTTTTAATGTATTGTTAAGTTCAGTTTGCTAATATTTGTTGAGGATTTTTGCATCTATGTTCATCAGGGATACTGGCATGTAGTTTTCTGTTTTTGTTGTATCTTTGTCTGGTTTTGGTACTGGGCAATGCTAGCCTTGTAGAATGTACTCAGAAACTTTCCTTCTGTTTCTATTTTTGGAATACTTTGAGAATAGGTATAAACTCTTCTTGAAATGTTTGGTAGAATGCAATTGTGAATTCATCTGGTCTGGGACTTCTGTTTTTCTGTTTTGGAAATTTGACTACTGATTCAATTTTGTTACTAGTAATTTGTTCAGATTTTCTGCTTCTTATTAATTTCCTTTTGGGAGATTGTATGTTTCTAGGACTTATCCATTTCTTCTAGGTTGTCCAATTTGTTGTCATATAAGTTCTGATGGTAGCTTCTTAGAATACTTTGTATATCTGTGGTGTCTGTTGTTACTTCCCTTCCATTCTGGTTTTATTTATTTGGGTCCTCTACTGAGTCTGGTTAAGTGGTCATAAATTTTATTTATCTGTTCAGAGAACCCACCCTAGAGTTCACTGATCTTTTCATTTCTTCCCTTCTTCCCTTCCTTCCTTCCTTCCTTCCTTCCATCCTTCTTTTTCTTTTTTTTTTTCTTAGTCTTCTGTCATTTATTTTTAGTCTGGTCTTCATTATTTCCTTTCTTCTACTAACTTTGGGCTTTATTTTCTCTTTATTCTCTAGCTCCTTTAGTGGTAAAGTCAGATTGATTAATTGAAAAAAATTTTTTGCGGTAGGCTTGTATAACTATAACCTTTCCTTTTAGAATTACTTTTGCTATTTCCCAAAGATTTTGGACTATTTTGTTTCATTTTCATTTGTCTCCACATACTTTTTGATTTCCTCTTTGATTTCTTCATTGACCAATTCGTTGTTTAGTAGCATGTTGTTTAGCCTCAATGTGGTGTTTTTTCCAGTTTTTTCTTGTAATTGATTTCTAGCTTCATACTGTTGTGGTAGGAAAAGATACTTGATATGATTTCAACTTTCTTAATTTTAGGCTTATTTTCTGGCCTAATATGTGATTTATCATATAGATATATGTTCTATGTGGACTTGAAAGAATGTTTATTCTGTTTTTTGAGGGGTGGAATGTTCTGTATATAAGTGTAAGGTCATATGGTCTAATGTGTTATTCAAAGACACTCTTTCCTTATTGAACTTTTTGCCTGGGTGATCTATCTATTGATGTAAAAGGAGTATTTAAGCCTCTTCCTATTATTGTATTCCTGTCAATTTCTCTTTTTATTGGCCAAAAATTACTTTCTGTATTTAGGTACTCCTTTGTTTGGTGTGTAGATATTTACAGTTGTTACATGTTCTGGTTGGATTGATCACTTTATCATTGCATAATGACCTTCTTTTACAGTTACAGTTATAGTTTTTGTTACAGTATTTGTTTTAAAGTCTATTTTATCTGACATAAGTATTGCTACCCTGGCTTTTTTTTCCCCCCCACCCCCACCTTCCCGTTTGCATGGAAAGTCATTTTCTATCCCTTCACTTTTAGTCAGTATGTGTCTTTAGGTCTGAAGTTAGTCTCCAGTAGGCAACATAAAGAGGAGTCTTTTTTTGTTTGTTTGTTAAATCCATTCTGTGACCCTATGTCTTTTGATGGAGCATTTAGAACATATACATTTTCTTTCTTTCTTTCTTTCTTTCTTTCTTTCTTTCTTTCTTTCTCTCTTTCTTTCTTTCTTTCTTTCTTTCTTTCTTTCTTTCTTTTTCATATAATTTATTATCAAATTTGTTTACATACAACACCCAGTGCTCATCCCAACAAGTGCCCTCCTCAATGCCCATCACCCATTTCCCCTCTCCCCCACCCCCCCACCCACCCTCGGTTTGTTCTCTGTATTTAAGAGTCTCTTGTGGTTTGCCTCCCTCTATGTAACTATTCTTCCCCTTCCCTTCCCCCATGGTCTTCTGTTAAGTTTCTCAAGTTCCACATATGAGTGAACACGTATGATATCTGTCCTTCTCTGACTGACTTATTTCACTCAGCACAATACCTTCCAGTTCCATCCACATTGCTGCAAATGGCATGATTTCATTCTTTCTCATTGCCAAGTAGTATTCTATTGTCTATACAAACCACATCTTCTTTATCCATTCATCAATTGATGGACATTTAGACTCTTTCCATAATTTGGCTATTGTTGAAAATGCTGCTATAAACATTGGGGTACATGTGCCACTATGCATCAGCACTCCTGTATCCCTCGGGTTAATTCCTAGTAGTGCTATTGATGGGTTATAGGGTAGTTCTATTTTTAATTTTTTGAGGAAACTCCACACTGTTTTCCAGAGTGGCTGTACCAGTTTGCATTCCCACCAACAGTGCAAGAGGGTTCATGTTTCTCCACAACCTTGCCAGCATCTGTTGTTTCCTGAGTTGTTAATTTTAGCCACTCTGACTGGTGTGAGCTGGTATCTCAATGTGGTTTTAATTTGTATTTCCTTGATGATGAGTGATGTTGAGCATCGTTTCATGTGTCTGTTGGCCATCTGGATGTTTTCTTTGGAAAAGTGTC
>NW_026058605.1:0-24240 GCF_023721935.1 Panthera uncia
TATATATATATATATATATTTTATATAATAAAATATATATTTTATTTTTATAAAATATTTATATATATATAAATATATATATATATTTAATATATATTTATATATATATTTTATATATATAATAAAATATATATTTTATTTTTAAATAAAAATATAAAATTGTTTAGGGGCACCTAGGTGGCTCAGGCAGTTAAGCATCTGACTTGATTTCAGCTCAGGTCATGATCTCATGGTTCATGAGTTCGAGCCCTGGATCAGGGTCTGCACTGCACAACACAGAGCCTGCTTGGGATCCTCTGCCTCCCTTTCTCTCTGCCCCCACCCCTACTTTCTTGCTCACTCGCTCTCAAAATAAATAAACTTTAAATTAATTAATTAATTAATGTAAAACTGATCAAAGGGCAGATAGTTTTTAGAAACTATAACATAGAGGAACCAAGCCATTGTTTTCCTAAGAACTTTGCCACTAGTATTTTATTTTCAGTACAATAAAAGCCTTTAAACCAAGTGGTGACTTGATAAAATTTGATTTCTAAAAATTATGATGGCTATTGGAAAAAGTGGATTGGAAGAGGCAAGAAAAAGCTAGTAGGTGTATTTCACAACTTCTCCAGGAAAATAATGCAGCAGGAGAGCCACAGACACTGAAAATGAGACCCATTTCCTGCAATATTTTCCCAATCCAAAATATTCTGTTGTGGAATTCTACATGATTGTATTAGTCAGCCCTTTAGTTCAGCAATGTACAAGGACTGATCTACTAAAGTCATGGAGTAAATAATGGAGTACCTTTAGAAATTTGTATAACTCGGCCAATGTAATGTATCAAAATCCAACCAACTACCAGATGTTGCTACTGACTTCCAGTTGTTAAGAACTGGTTTCTTCAAAACAAAAACAAAATTAAAGCTCTCTCACAGGAGTAACTGGGTGTTTAGTGTTGAATCACTGATGTTTATCATCAGTTTAGCACACAGTGGGGAAGAACTTGGGCCCTGACGTCAGACTTAGGTAGCTCTGCCATGTTCTTGCTGTGTGGCTTTGCATGGGTTATCAAAACTCTGTCTCAGGTTCCTCATCTATAAAATGGGAATAATAGTATATACCTAGTAAGATTTTTGTGAACTCTAAGTGAGGTAATAAATGAAAAGGTAGATAGAGCACACAAGAGGTGCTTAGTAAGTAAGTATTATGGTGGCAGTCTTATTAATAAACCTTGATAATTTTATCCAAATTATTAAATAAAATATTGGACTGGAAGAAGTGTGTGGCTTATAAATGTTGCCAACAGAAAAACAAAGAGTTAGATATGTTCCACAGAGGTCTTTGCCAAGCCACCCCAATGTTTACTCTCCGTCCTTTTGGTCATTTTCTCCCAGTAAAACAGTGTATTTATTATCCGCTTCTGACAACCCCATGAAGAACTGCTTGCCTTCTGTGTAGTGCTGAGTTATGGACAATGTATTAGGAGCTATATATTCACTCTGTCTTCCCCACACGTACCTGAGAACCACACCAGAGCTCGATCAAGAAGAGGGCACTGGCAGGTTTACTCATCTTTTTATTTCCTTGTTGTTCTCTCTGCTGTGATCTCCATGCCTGGAAGTGGTGCTCCTGCCCTTTCACCCCCTTCTTGCCTGAGAGCTGTTGTCAGATGTATAAATACACAGTGAATTGGAATGGCTTCAGGGCCGACTGAGCACGCAGGAGTCTGTTCTCCCCATAAATATGCTGTTGACTGAGGAGTTTGCAGAGATTGTGATGCAGCTGATTAAAATAGAAAGCAGGCTAAACTGAAAGGGAGGCAAATTGCAAAAGGCTGAAGCAACCTTTCAACTCCAGGTCACAAAGAAGTCAAGGATTTTGTTTTGTTTTGTTTTGTTTTGTTTTGTTTTGTTTTGTTTTGATTTGATTTTTTTTTTTTTAATACTGTGCAGAGAGGGAAAATGTTGTACAATAAATCTATTGAGCAGCTTCAGGAAGCCTTTCTCTTGATCTAATTGAGCTATTTGAAGTGTGCATGAAAGGTCTCATCCAGCCCGTGTCAGCATGCTGCCTGCTAGGAGTTGTGAGAAGTTAATCGTCTCTGGCATCCTTGGGAGAGATGGTCAGGTGTCTGATGGCTGGCCATTCTCAACTATGGGTCGGGTATGGAAGGTGTGTCCACATTTGTCTTTGGGGCACGGGGCTGTTTGATCTTGCATGAGAACTGTAGGGGAGGAAAAAAAATCTTCCCTCTACCCATCTTAGGCTCTCTGGCTGGGTGCTGTTAATTAGACCAGCTAGAGACAGATTAACAAGAGAAAACCAGAAGTTTGTTATGCACATACACATGGGAACACCCAGGGATGGTGGTTAGAATTTGGGGCTGTATACTATCTTAGGCTAAACAAAGGAAAACTGGATTTGGGCTTCTGAGGGAGGGAGGCAAGGTATGGTAAACAAGAGTTGTTTAGTAGGTTTGTTAAGGGGATTTAAACTAGAGTCTTCTACTTCCAGGAATGCCTTTACAAATGTAAAATTCCTTTATAAATGTAAACTACCTTTATAGAAGAAAAACATAGCCCCATTTGTCAGAGCTTTTCCTATATCTGCTGGTTCTCAGTGGCCTTTAGCTCAAAATAATCCATAGGCTGAAGAGGTGTATTTGGGGATGGCATGTTCTGGTACCCTCCAGAACCAAACACACCCACACCTTCATCTCAATGGTGCCTGCTAATAATGTCAATGCTACATAATTAATGTCCAGCAGGCTGATAAATCCAAGACAACTATGATTATTTACTGTACAAGCCTTTGAACATGTTATTCCTCTTCTGAAACTATCTTGCACCAATACCACTGGCTTCAGCTCCCATCCCCCTTTGCCTGTGGTCTCAAGTCAGCTGTCAGTCTGTTTGCCTGTGGTCTCAAGTCAGTCTGGAAAGCCTTTCTTTACCCCTCATGACAATGATATTAGGAGCATCCTCTGTGCTCTCCTAGGACCTTGACTTGCCATCATTCAAAGCACTTGATGCACAAAACTGACATCTTACTTCTGTATCTGACTACATTCTTTTTAGTAATGCATACATTCTGTGAGGTTATATCATGTTTATCCCAGAATTGAAACCATTCCCCCATATGTAGCAGGTTGACAATAAATTACTCAAATAATTGAATAACTGTGGTTTGGAGGGAGAGAAGTTGTCTGAGGGGCCAGAATACTAGCTCATGATTTGTGGATTGTGAAGAGTCACTCACTCTCCAGTAATTTTGATGACTCTTACTTCATGCTTTTCACTTTATGCATAATCATGTCCTTAATAGACTGTGAAATTTCCAGCATTTGCAGTTGACCAGCACCTGGTAGTTGAGGGTGGGTGCACAGAGTACCTAGATTAGGACAAGTTCAAACTCCCCTTTTCTGATCAGTACTCAGGGTTGGGAGGGGCTGAGGACTCTGCCCAGGTGGAGAAGGACTGTATTAGGCTTGTGTAGGTTGAGTCTGGATGAGGAACCAGGGAGGAGAGCCATGGCAACTAATTTCAGATTTTTTTATCTTACACATTAAACTCTTAATGATTATATTTTTTAATTGATAAACTTGACTGTGTCCATGTATTTGTACTTTCACTAATAGACTATGCTATGGATATAGCCCTTTCCATCCTGACTTCAGACTTGAAATTCTTTTTGTCCTTGTTCTATTTGAGTTGAGACTTTCAGCAAATTGTCTATATGATTCTCTCTTCTACCTCTGGCATACCTTGCAAATTCACCTGTAACCAAATCTGTTTAATGAAGGTCACAGAAACTAAGTCTAAGTCAACATGAGACCTGGGAGTGGAATCCGGTGGTCTTGATTTTTCTGTTTGCTGAGGAGCAGCCACCACCCCTTCTCCCCCTGCCTCCCCCACCTACTTCCACCCCTGTCGGGGCAGGTTATAGAATTTCCTGCCATTTTGTCTTATTGATTGAGTCATCCATCTCTCATTCTGCAAAGTCAGGGTCTTAAGTATTTCTGTGGAGCCACAAGGACTCTTCCTCAGCTATCTTTAACTTTGTCATTGATATAATTTACTACTTCTGATATTTTTTTTTTCTTTTCAAAAAGTGAGATGTCAGGGTGACAAGGAAGGATCATAGATGGAACACAAAATCTCTCTCTTGGAGAAAGGTATAAGAATGCTATCCTCGTATGAGGCTGATGTTATTCCTCTGAACAGAACCTTAACTTCTTTCCTTGGAAATTCTTATTCAGCTTCCTAAGTCTGCCATTCTTATATACCTAAACTATATACTTTCTTTTGGTCTTCAGTGATTGATAAAAGGATTTTATTTCTGTCTTGGTCTAGAAATACCTCGTTAAAATATTTCATGAAAAAAAAGGGATCCTATATATATATATATATATATACATATATATACATATATATACATATATATACATATATATACATATATATATGATATTATTTATATATAATACCATCATATTAATCATGATATATACATGCATATATCATATATATGTGTACGTATATTTTTTGCCAGAATGAGTTTACTGTTTTTTTCTACCACTAATTTATAATTCTTTTTTCTTAAATCTCTCTACCATTCCTGATATATTCCAGCAATTTCTCTGTAATTGTGTAGAGAAACCTGCAAGCACATTTATCCACATCTTTTACATTTACCTGTGTTTATCTTAAACCATCAAACAAAAAACTTGTCAATTATTTTGCTAGCAGAAATGTGTTTATTTGTAAATAGCAGAAAATTGCAATATAGGACATGAAAACTAAGGCAAAACCATAGGCAATTCCAGAGAACAAAGGAGAGGAATGTTCTTTTATAAGCAGAAAGGGGGAGTTGGGAGGGGCTCTTATAAATAAAAAGTGCCTTGGAATAAACTGGGAGTTCAAAGTGTGGTGACTTTTTATGGGCTGAATTGTGAGTATCTCATTGGCTGGACTGTTGTCTGTGGAGGAGAAAATCTTTCTTCTTCCTTCTGGGGTATCAAAGTATAGGCCTCTTCCGGTTGGGAATGCAAGGTATAGTCACTCTCTGTTGGGGTCTGCAATTAACAAGAGGGGTAGGGCCCAAGAGCGCCCCCTTCTGGCCTCCCAACTCCATTTTAAATGAGGTTTCTTTCATTTAGTTTCATACCTCTGGCTTCGGAGCAGCTTGCTTTATATGCTGAGCAGTTTTTAAAGAGGTAAGCAAGAATTGAATTCTTGGAAATCAAGTCCTTGTTTAAGGATATGGAAGATCTTGCTATTTGAATGAACCCTATAATGGATCTTTTTTTTTTTAAGCAAATAATCACTCTTTATCTTATCTTGTATGCAAATCCTGATTTCCACATTTAAGCTTTACTTAAAGCAGTGCCTATTTGTATAGTTATCTTTACATAATGGTCATTCTCCAATCCGGTAATTGAAAATTAGGTAATTTTCATTTGCTCTTTGACTTTTATGCCTCAAAATCTCTTATCTCTATCTTTATTTTGGTAATTTTCTTGGAAGAACTATAACAGTTTCTGCAAAATGATCATACCTCTGTTTTAGTCTGAAAACAAAACGGGCAGAGCATACACTAGGGAATTCAGTAGCCAGGATCAAGTTGAAGAAACTGTTGATGACTTTTTAGAAAATTGCAGTAAATCTTGATTTCCTTATGGAATATAGAAATGTCTGATTTTGGCATTTAATTCTCTAACATACGAAGATATGTTTTTCTTCTACCTCTTCCGCTCTGGGTTTATACCATCATATTAATCAGAAAAAGGTCATCTTGCCTTTGAGTCATTCGTGAAGAATGCTTTGGTTTTCTAGTTCTGACAAGAGTGACTCTTTTGCTTTTATAGAGGATCTCTTCTTTGGGGCCAGAGGAAACATCTGAATGAATTAAGTATCAGAATAGAACGTGAAGATAAAGCTTAACTTCTGTTGTCTTTTTACTGTTAAATACATATTTGAAAAATGTAATCCTCGTTTACCGATGTCCTTTCTTTGTCACATCAGTACTTGATTCAAACCAGAGAACTGAATCTTGATATGGTACCCAATAATGTGCTGCTTTTCTGTCATGTGCAAAGCAGACATGTCATGAGCTTCCAACTCAACTTGGTTACACTTAATGGACTTGGCCATTTCCAAAAATGTCTGTGGTCAAGGTACTCCTAGTAAGTGCATATTTTGCCTGATGAAACTGGGCTGGAATCTTTCTTCCTTCTGCCCCCGTCCTCAAGTCTGCTCACACAGAAGGTCTGAAAATGAAGCCAGGTGTAGCAACTGGCTGTACTACTTAAAACCTGTAAGTTTAGCTCATGGGAGAAAAAGAAATAAGTCGTGTTTCAATGATTCTGCTTTTGTGTGTCCCATGCCCCTGTCCTATTCCTTGGCTAAGGGTTCACATGAAATATGCCCGCTGAGGGTTGTGGCCTAGTGGGGATACCGTACCAAATCATGATTTCCCAGTGCTTCAGGAGCCAGCTTTATGTTCAAAACCAGTCAGGTGTAGTGCCCACCAAGCCCCACTGGTGCTCAAGCCTTCCATTTCAGGAGAGTGTTTAGGTTGGATGCACCTCTTCAAGCAGACTGATGAACTGCAGCTGTGTGCAAATTAGCTTTCCTCAGGAGTTATTTATTGCTCTCAAATTGGCAGCATATTCAGATGGAAGGAAAAACAAAGGCAGTTGTAAAATGAGGACACAAAAGAGATGCAATATGTCTGGCCTTTGTTGTGCATTGATGTCAGAGCAATGTGGGGGTGAAATAAGACCACCCCGGTACTTTTCATCACTGGTTTGTTGGTGGTCCCAATTGCTGAAAGACTTAAACTGAGGCCATGGCCATGTCTGATCATTGATGGATTTCCTGACATTATTGAGAAGGACAGGCCAAATTAATGGTGATATTGTCTGGATGATTTATCATAAATTCTCCCTGCAGTTTTAATTAGCTCTGCTCTTTTTCTCCTCCCGTTTTAATCTCAAGCATATGTGTATTTTTGTACCATTCATTTAAAAAGTCTGTAATGTATTTGGTATCATCCATCTACTTTCAAAGGAGGTACAGCATGATTGGTAGGAAGAACATTGGACAAGTCAGAATTCCTAAGTTCCTGTCCAGGTCTGTCATTAACCTGTAGTGTGCCCTTGGACACAATCTTGCAGCCATGTTAATTTTTTGCTGTTGCCAGCTTACAAATCTACTTCAAGTCTTGGGCAATAAGAAATATACTTTTTGTCTCCATTACATATACAGTCTCCTTTTTTTTTTTATATATACATTCTCCTTTTTTTTTTTTTAATGTACATTATCCTTTAAAGAAGAATGTGTATGAACTGATGGGAATTTTCTAAGTACATATTATTTTTTTTTCCAGGAAGGTAATCCTTTATGGGGAGGATAAGATTACCTTCATAGCAAGCTCAAATTCCCTTCATTTGGGTGATTTCCAGATCACTCTTGTTCTCCTTTTTCCTCCATGATTTCCTAAAGGACAAAAAGTATGAGTTGCATACGATTGCTACATCTCTAAACAAATGCCTGGGTACACTTAGGAAACTTCAAGCACTGTGTCAGAAATCCAGAAAGGACCAGAGATAGAGTAGCCAAATAGAAAGTGACGTGAACTTTTTATACACCCGGTATTAGAAAAGACACCCGAAAGATACTTCATTCCAACCCCAAAATCATTGTTCAAAATACTTTATACCTCCCCAAATTTGTCTTTCCCTTTTTTTCTTTTAAAGTTTATCTACCTATTTTTGAAAGAGAGAGAGAGAAAGAGAGAGCAAGGGGAGGTACAGAGAGAAAGGAAGAGAGAGAGAATCCCAAGCAGGTTCCATGCAGAGCCCAATGTGGGGCTTGATCTCATGAACCTCAAGATCATGACCTGAGCTGAAATCAAGAGTAGGACGTTTAACTGACTGAGCCACCCAGGCACCCCAAAATTTGTCTATCACAGGTTTCCCAATTATAACTTCCCAAGGAAACCATTTAAGCTCCAAGAGACTCAGATTTCTCATCTATAGGAAAGAGACGCTGGACCCAATTATCCTTAAATCTTTTTTGCCTTAATATTTTCTTATTCTACTAGACATTGTAAGCATTTCAGAAATCTGCTGTTGGAGAAAAAGACATTGAGGAGAAAGCAAAATAGGTGTTAATGAGATTTTTAAAGTAGTAGTAAAATTAATGCTTGGAGGGTTGGCGTAATGATCCAACAGTTTAGTTACTCCCTGAGAGCCAGAAGTTAAGGAGTTCCATTTACCCTCTCAAGCCAGAACTTCCTGTTATAACTGGGTAATAAACATACTTCTTACTTAATAAGAAGTGGCTAAACTTAAAGACCAACTGCTAATACCCACAGGCAGACAAATAACACGTCTTTATTACTGACATTGCATACTCCACAAACTCTATCTGTTACTACTGAGAGTATTACTTTTATGCTATTTTTTACAACAAAAAGCCCGATAGAATGTCAACCTCATTTTCCCAAATTATTGCTCCTGAGGTATTCAGATTAAATAGAAAAACACCCCACATATATTTTGGTAAAACCTCTTGTTCTGAGCAATTAAAAGGAGCTATTTTATTTCAGTCTTGTCAAGGAAAGCAAATTCCTCCTAGAAGTCATATTTCTACTTCTAATGTCACAGTTGCTTTATTATGTGACATTCAAAGGAAAGATTTGAAGTCATATTTCTAGTAAAGTATTTAATTTGATAAATAATTTAGACTATACTTCAAACTAAAAATTTGATATTCCTGAAATAAAGTTTTAACTCAAGCTTGGTAATAAAGTTATCACATAACTAATAAGGATTATTCTTAGGATGGAATATGGTGTCTTGATTAGAAAGAAGCACAAATACAAGGTTTATTTCATGGAAGAAAGGAAATGTGTGCTGTTTATTTGGCAATAGGAAACCAGACCAAAGTATATTTGTGTGACATTTGAATAGGGTCATGTGGGAGGAAAGGATCTGTCTTTACAAATATTTTCAGTCCCTGACGTGAGAATGGGGTTGGAAAATGAATCCTGTGTGTTATATGACTGAGATGCATATTGGAACTTAGGCAGGATGACTTCTGAAGTTGGTCTACTGGGAAATTACCTTTCACACAGCTTTCAGATATGTTTCTATATCTATCTATACATATCTATATATCTATATATATAGATATATTTTTTTAAACCTCCTGACCTACTGGGTACATCAACACATAAAATAGAATTGCCCGATACAAGAAAGGCCATTTTTAAAAGGGCAAAAGTCAAATGGGATTATACCCAACTGTGGGCTGGCAAGAATAATACTTCTCTTCAGAAAGAAGTGAAGTGAGGTAAGCCCTAGTTATAGTTATTCTGAAATAGTCTGAAGAATATTCTGAAATAGTCTGAGATAGGGCTAGTAACTGAATAAAAGAAGGACCCCAAACTGACTGGGGCAAATATCAGTTCTATTTCCAGAAATTTAAAAAAAAATCATTATTACTTTAAATTTTAAACCCTTGAGCTTAAATTTGAATAACTTAACCTTTTTTTTAAACCTCTCTGAGGTTTTTCAGGAAGTTTTTCTTTGGAGGAAAGAACTGAGGAGGACAGAAACAGTGTGGGAAGAAGTAAGGAGACACTTGAAGCAGAGGAAATAAGTAAAAACATTCTTTCATAAATAATTGGGGGTGGGGAGGAAACTTAAAGCAAACAATAAGCTCGCAAGGATAAATTTTTGCTTTGCAAAAATGCAAAGAAAGAGCACTACCCCAGGATAAATCTTTGAGTTCTTCCCTTTTGTTGGACTCTAGTCTGCTTCCTTCTACTTCTGCTGACTTTGATTGTTGCTGTCAACAAAAGAGCTTCAAAGACACCAATGGCACACATTCTTTTCGGGGTTATGGGGACTGGTCTTTCCTCACATCAACAAGGGATGCCTTCATAAATGAGAGCAGCACAGAGACACGTGGGCATGCCAGCAAAATCTCAACTGGCAGCCAGGCCCAACCTCAACCTCACTGGCCCCTGGCTAATCCATGCCCCACCATGGTCATTGAAGGTAGTCCCACAATGGACACGCTTCAAAATTATTTGCCATAATGATGTGAACAGCAAATGGGCTATAGCCAATAAAAAAAAAACACAATTATTACTTCCTGAGGGGATGAATGAAGAAGAGTGTGAGATGGCTGAAAGAGAGAGAGGGAGCAAGAGAGGGGGAAGGAGGAGAGATACAGCAAAAGAGAACCCTCTGGTGATTTAATGGAATAGTGAGAGAGAATGCAAATAACGGAGACACATTAAATATATTTTAAATATTTAATATTTTATTATTGTTGTTGAACTCAGCTTTTGATACACTAGTAACAAGTTAGGAAAGATTTTGCCACCCAGTGGACCTTCCTTCACTGGCTTTCCCTGTTACAATATCTGATAAAGAGGCAGTGAACCTAGTGCTCAGTTCAACACAATTGACCTTCATCATAGCAGGGTGGGAAGAATGTACTTCTCTCAGATGTGACACAGATTGTGTGGCCTGTAGATAAGAGAAATGTATTCTGTTGTCTTCCAAATGCCTTTCTGGTTGCACCATGGAAATTTGAGCAATGACATGATGGATTTTATGTAAATGTTAAATCTCAAAATTTCTATACAAAAACATTCACTAGAATTCTTCCCAATTGAATAATAATATCCAGTCTTCTATCAAATAACTTGTATTTTGATGATATATATTATTTTAGTGACTGAATCAACTCATATACAAAAAGGAAATCTTTAAATTTTCTTGAGGGCTATAAAGCCAGAGTTTAAAAGGAAGAAGACCATTTTAAGGCTCTCCTTGTACCTTAAGAGGCTATTTGAAGCCATAAACTTGAGAGAAACTCCAGCTTATTCCTGACCCCAGTCCTGCATTTGGCATGAGCCATATGTTTGTGGCAGTCACTCTTGTGTGACTATATAAATTCACTGTGTCAATAGTTTGCATCCTGAATTAATTTGTATAAGGTGTCTGGGGGAATGCCGATTTCATATTGGAACCAAGGTAATGTGGAAGCCTTGGGACTGCCTTTATGGAGTTCTGTAACTCAGCACGTAGTAATTCTCACTTCTACCATGCTCTGGAGGAATCGGCTTGGTGACTTCAAGGGACTAAATTTTGGGGGAAAAATTGCTAGCACTATAAAATCAACCAGGTACTAGCAGTTTACTTCTTGCAGGAAAATTAGAGCATTAACTCCTTCCTATTACTGATTGAATTATAGCTGTGCTTAATCTGCTTTGTGAAATGCTACACTTGCATATGTGAGGAGTTAGAAAGAGGAAAGTGTGCTGAACCAAATGTTGTCCTAAAGAAAGAAGACTGGGGAACCTGGGTGGCTCAGTCGGTTAAGTGTCCGACTTCAGCTCAGGTCATGATCTCACGGTCTGTGAGTTCAAGCCCCGCATCGGGCTCTGTGCTGACAGCTCAGAGCCTGGAGCCTGTTGCGGATTTTGTGTCTCCCTCTCTCTCTGACCCTCCCCCATTCATGCTCTCTCTCTGTCTCAAAAATAAATAAATGTTAAAAAAAATAAAAATAAAAAAAATAAAAAAAAAAAATAAGAAAGAAGGCTGCCTGCAATGTAAAGGTGGTATAAAATGGCTTACCCATGGGGATAACTCAGAGCTTTCAGAATTCTCCTGGTCTCATACCATTCCCAATTTAATAATTTTCTAAAGACAACATTTCCAATGAGCTAAGTGCTCATGCTCTGACATCCAGTACTGAGTTCCTATATGCATCAATTATTAGCTTGATTATCTTTATCACTTTATTTAACTTCTCTTAGTCTCCGTTTCTTCATTTGCAAAAAGGAGGATTGTTGTGAGGTTCCATTGGGGGAATCCATGTTTTTTATTTACTGCAGCACCCGACATGAAGATAGACCCAATAAGCAATAGTGGCCATCTGACATCTTGCCATCATTACATTGCAGATGACACACTGTGATGGAGAAGTTAAGTGGGCATATGCTATTTTTTCCCCCTCAAATGTTTTTAAAAACAACAGGGTTAAGCACCCAGGTTGCATTAAAGATGTCATGCCATGCATGACAGTGGGTTTGAAGGGAAGATGGAACCTAGGAGGAAGTGAATTTGAATCCTTCATTTGCCCTGAACAACTTATCTAACCTTTATTCTGCCTTGTCTGTTTTCAAAATGAAGAAATAATATTGAGCTACACATAGCAGTGGTAAAATAAGTTATTTCTATAGTAAAAACAACTCTTGTAAATGGCATATTATTAAATAATGATTTTCCTTGTCCAATAATACTCAGCTTTTTTACTTCTGGGAAAAAAGCTATTAGGTTGCCTTTTTTTTTTTTTTAATTTTTGGTAAGGAGTTTTATCCTTAGTCCTCAAAACACTTGAACATGAAATATCTGCCTTCATTTTCAACCTTATTTCTTCAGCACCAATGGCAGCCATGTTTGTAATCTTTGTTTTCATCCTAGTCAAGCTGAGGGAGGACAAGTGGAATCCACTGAGAAAAAGACTTTCCCTGGAGGCCAACTCAGCTTTCAAAAAGAAAAGCAGCAATGTGAAAGGGGAAAAATGTTTAATCACTGAGAACAATAATTACATGCTAAATATTAGCACAGCTGATAAGGAGCAGAAACTAAAAGATGAAGGAGCTGCTTCCTTGTCTATCTTCCTTGATGCCTGCATTCCGTGCTCTAGCGTCAGTGCCCTGTCTGCAGAGGAAACCCATCACAGCTACTTTTAGAGTCACCTAAAAATGATGCTTCTTTCTTTTCTTCCAGACCCCATTCCTTCTTCTTCTTCTGAGCTCTAAGCAAGGGAACTGCCAGTATACAGCATTTCCATATGCAATTCTATGTTACCATTGTAGAAAGGATTCTGAATGGCATGTTGATGGACAGTCTGCTCCGAAAGAGAACAGTTAGCTGTGTGACTTGATTTAGGCCCCCAAAATATGCGATTAAAGCATTCATCTGTATAAAAAAATATTTTTTTTCCAAGTTGGCTTGTTTATTTTGGGAGACAAGAGTGCAAGTAGAGAGGGACAGAGAAAGAAAGAGAGAGAATCCCAAGCAGGCTCAGCACTGTCAGCACAGAGCCCAAAGCAGTGCTCAGTCCCATGAACCTTGAGATCATAACCTGAGCCAAAACCAAGAGTCAGACTGAGCCACCGAGGTATCCCTAAAAAAAAAGTTTTAAAGAAACATTTATCCTAGTTTATCTGCTAATTCCTTTAATGACTGGAAAACTGTTTTTCTTGACACTTTGGGAATATCTTTATACTATTTTGTTTCCTAATATGGTACTAGTATTCTAATTTTTATTACATGTGTCTTTGTATGTCTTCTTTCAACATACACACACACACATACACACTACACACATACCACACAACTGTAAGTCAGTTAAGACCAATGTTGTCTAATTCAAGGTAGCGTTTCCAATCTATTATTTTTCAGGTTAAATGGAATGTCCATGCTTGAACCTGCTGACATTTAGGCAGACTTGCATAAAATACTAGATTATTTCTAACTGGATAGGAAGTTAAGCTCCAACCTATCAGATATGTTGCTGATTTATACAGTAGAAAGCAAGAGGAAAGAACTATGGGTGCACATGATGAATAGAAGGTAAAAATAATCCTAATCATTTAACTTGCTGCCTATTCAACTCTTGCAGGCTCTACCTTTATACCAAAATTTGGTTCTCAATGCCTTCAGACATAATCCCAATTCCTTTTCAACAGAACAGCTTGTTGTCTTTTCATTTTCTACTCTTTAGTAAACATTTACTATATTTCAAGTGCTAGAGTGAGTACTTTGCATTTATTTGATTTATTTACTCTTGCAGTAACCCTTTGTGTAATATCTCATTGATGGTGGCTTCTGTGATACCATATGGGGAGAGATACAATGGAAGTATGCCTGGCAATGCCTTCATCATGTTCTGTTATAGTAGATTGCTCCATTTATTTGCTACTTCCCCCATCAAATTAAATCTCATTCATTATTGTATCTTTAGCAAATAGTAAAATTCAGTATTTCCCACATGAGTGAAACCCTGCTTATAAAACGTGGGAAGCCTATGCATAGTCACTCTGATCCAAGATTCACCGCCTCTGGCAATATGAGACCACAGGTTCAACATGACCAGTAGGAAGAAAGAAGGAAGCTTCTCTTACTTTTTACATTCCTCATTTTTATTTCAAAAAGTTTTTAAAAACTTCAAATATTGGAAAACATTAGTGTTTATATGATCTTAATCTTTGATTTCAGCAATAACTGCACACACATAGATTGGCATGTAAAATGTTCCCAGGACGACTATAAGTAGGGTGGGGGGACCCAGGTTTCATAATAGTGTACATAGAAGAAACCAATTTTGAACATAAAGATGTATATTTGTATACCCATATCCAGGCACATTTTTTTCTTCATTCAACCTTATTTAATCAATCTGCTATTGTTGGATACTTGGACAATTTCTAATGTTCCGTTATTATTACAATTGGAAAAAAAAAGTCCTGCACCAAATATCCTAGCACAGTCTGTCTGTGTGCTTGTGTAATTGTTTTGTCAGGAAAACGAGACCCATATGTATCCACTTCAACACAGCATTTTGGTGTGAGTTGCTTCTGTGCCTCCAGGAATGGGCTTTTCCTCTGGGAGTAGTGGCTGCCACATTATCTAGTGACTAGAGTAATATGACTTCATGTGACATGATTAGCAAAGCATGACAAAGGTCGTCTGCATCTTATTTATCAATGAGTTATCTGACACTCCTGTGAGACACTTATCTTTTTGAAAAGCCTGTTCCTGAGCTGAATTCCTGAGCTCAGATGGCAGCAAAGGCCACGTCTTCTCCTATAAAGAGTATCCACATCTAATCTAGTGCACACAACCATTGGGCTGAATGCCCTGTCAACTTGTACATTCTGTAGGATTGGGTTGAATTAGAAAACAGAAGTGCCTTAGAGCACAGAGAACCGATTGTCATAACTAAATTTACAAGTATTTCTGAAATGAGGAACTTAAAAAAGTAGAAGCGTCTTCCTGGTTGTCTTGCTGGTTACGTTGAGTGTGTGTCCTCACAAAGACCTTCTCAGCCCTGGGACAAGCCTCTCCTGGGTAGGGCCCTCCTGTTAAAAGGAGGGCAGATTCATTCGTGAAGACAGCACCCATTTCCCGAGTGTCTGCCGTAGCCAGTGCCATATTATTTGCAGCTATTGAAGTGTACCATGAAGGGCCAGTGGGAGTTACCAGGCAGGTGAGAGGAAGAAGGGCATTGGTGGCAGTGGAAGCCACATGCACAGAGTGCAGAGGTGAACCTACCTGGCACAATTGGAATTGTAAATAGTCTGTGCTGAAGGTGGTTGTGAGCTGAAGAGTAATGGGAAATGCAGCTGGAGACCATAGTAGGAAGTGACAGATGATAGAAGCCCTTGTATCTCTGTGGCATTTATCACACTACTTGCTCACTTGGTGTTTTGATGAGCACTGAACCAGGACCTCAGTATGAATTCTTGTTCTCATCTGTAAAAGTCACATCAATGGTTTACCATTGCTCTTAGAGAAGACAAAGTCTTTAATACAGCCCATACAACCTGGTATAATCTGTATCCTGTCTCCTTAGTCTCTTTCCTCACCAGGCCTGCCTTCTTCTTCCAGACCCGCTATCTGGGCTTAGACCATACTGACTTTCCTTGAGTTTTGCTAATAGGCCATGTTACCGCCCCCTAATAAAGGGCCTCTTTGCACATTCTCTTTACCCCACGTGGGATCCTCTTTCCCCCTGCCCCCCTCTTTACCCCTCTGGAATCCTCTTTCCTCCCTGCCATTCTTGCCTATTTATTTCCTCTTATTCTTCAAGTCTCAGTTCCTTTTTACTCAAGAAATGCTTCCCCAAGTCCCCTGACTGGATCTAATTTCCTGCTTATATTCTCTGTAACACCATGTACTTCTCTTTCACAGCAGTACAGGAGGAGTGCTATAATCATTGATATATTGTATAATTATTTGAATAGTGTTGGTTTCCTTCTAGTAACATCATCACAAATGCCATAATCATTAAATCAGTCAGCATCATTTGGGGTGCTTACCATGTGCCTTACTCTATTCTAAGTATTTTATATGTATTAACTAATTTGATTCCCGTGACATTCCCCATTATACAGATGATGAAACTGAGGGATAGAAAAGTAATTCACCTGAGGTTACACAGCTTGTGTTTGATGAAGTTAGAATGTGAATGCAGGCAGGCTGGGTGCAGAATCTATGCTCTTTAAACACTGTATTTCTGCTGACCCATAAGTTCAAGTCCTAACACACAGTTTTTGCTCAATAAATATTTGTTGAAAGTATGAATGGATATATTAATAAAATGGATAAGTAAAAAAATGAAAACTCAATATATACTTAACTCTTAACTGGAAGCAACTGGGTATGACACAAAAGCACCATGATAAACCAACCCTTCATAGACAGGAGTACATCCTAGAGAAGAATTGGGGAAAAAAACCCTGGAGTATTTTATGTGATTTGTCATTAAAATCTTGCAAGATGTTAACCAAAGAGATTAGTTTAGTGGTCTATGTGTCCTTTATTGTGACCTTTGCTGATATGGACTTTTGAGTTTTTCAGGGTCTATAATCCCATAGGCTGATGTTTATAATCTTGGGTTCTTATGCGGTATTCACTAAGGATTTCCGATACATGAGACAGCCCTTAAAAACTTTGAAACAAAGAGAGCTAGTCAATGGTGGTATCATCCAGGGCTCTGCCAGGCTGACTGTCTTACCCAAAAAGCAAATCACTCTCCCCTTTCTCATCTCTATACAATAAAGTACTTCCCATCTTTGTATTTTCATGCACTGACATTTCTCCACGAGTATGAGAAGGCATCCAGATAAAACGAGGTGGAAAATTGGTTGAAACTAGTTTTAGCACCTTAGACATTTCATTATCAGAAACCCGTATTGAACTCCCTTTGTATCACCAGACTGTGATAAAAACATAGTCTCTTCATGGACTTGCCTTCACATACCCTGTGCTGGGAGATCAGGTGGAAAAATATACCCAACTGTCATTATTTCTATGTGAATAAGAGGGCATATGTGGTTTCTCTATCAGTGTTATACTATTATCAGTTGTATCTCAAGCATTGCTAACTGGATGACTGATTCTTCAATTTTACTACATAGCCTTTGCTCTCTGAGTTTGTTATAGGATAAATGAGGGAAATATGTGAAGGAAGCATTTGGTGATGGTGTGAGAAGGGTGGTTTGTGACTCATGATATTGGGATGATGAATTCAGTATGTAGTGTGTGTGTATGTGTATGTAATTCAGTATGTAGTGTGTGTGTGTGTGTGTGTGTGTTGTGTGTGTGTGTATGTGTGTGTGTATGTGTGTAATGAGTTAGTTTGTTTTTCCCACTATTGAAATTGTTGAAAGGAGTAGTGACTTAGGCACTTGATTTCTCTGCTCCTGGATTTACTAATAAAGGAGGAATGTAGAATAAAGAGTAAGGAGACATTGGTCTTGGGTGGTAATAAGTGTATAATTCTGTGATCTATTCGTGTCACAACAAGTGCAAATTTACATTTAGTTGGCATTTGTATAAGATCGTGCATAGTACTGTTTCATATCAAATATCACTAGAGGGTATTTAATACATAAAACAATGAAATTGATGTTTATGTATAGGTACTCATACTAAAGTTGAATGTTCTAACTCAACTTAGATGGAAAAAGAGAGATCCTGAATCTAGGACGACTCTAGGCATCCTGGACAACCTCTACAAACATAGCAAACTCATGATCAGTTCATAATTGATCATAATTATTCTCGGTCATCAATTTCAAGTTAGGTGAGTAGGATATAGATTTTGGGGTGATTTTTCATGCCAGATAAAGATTGGATTATTCAGAGGTGCCCGGGTGGCTCAGTCACCTAAGTGTCTGGCTCTTGATTTTGGCTCAGGTCATGATCACGTGGTTATGATATTGAGCCCTGTGTCAGACTCCACGCTCGTCATGGAGCCTGCTTAAGATTCTCTGTCTCTCTGCCCCACCCCTGCTCATTCTTTCTATCTCAAAAGAAAGAAAAGAAAGAAATAAAGAAAGAAAGAAAGAAAGAGGGAGGGAAGGAAGGAAGGAAGGTAAGAAGGAAGGAAGGGAAGAAGGAAGGAAAGGAGGGGGGAAGGAAGGAAGAAAAAGAAAGAAAGAAAGAAAGAAAGAAAGAAAGAAAGAAAGAAAGATTGATTATTCATAGGGAAAGCTATTCAAAGTAAGATGCATAAGACTAAATTCAAAGTTCTTCCCAGAGAATAAGGTTACTATGAATGAGACAAAAAGCTAGACAAGTGTCTGGACTAGAGCACTGGGATCTAAGTGAGATAAACCAGAAGAAAACCCAGTAGGAATTGAATGAGAAAGCCATGTTCACGTATCAGCTGGACTTCAGAGCAGGATTCAGGGGTTCACATACCACCCCAGGTGGGAAATAGAGGGGTGGGGGATGGGGTGAAAAAAAGAAGGGGCAGTTGGGCACCAACGGACCAATTACACATTCTGGTCAACTCTTTAAAGGGATCCCATGGTAAAAGAGTCAGTGAAAAGGCTAAGTTTGGAAGTTCTGTCTGATTCTAGGCACACTGATTCTGTGTATATGACAGCCACAAATTAGATTATTTCCAGATTCTAACTGCTCATCAGTAGACAGCAAACAATGCACACCTATCACTTGCTCCATAACTGGTAATGCTAAGTCATCATTGGAACCCCAGGTCCTAGTACAGAGCCTAGCAAAAAGCAGGTGCTTCATAAATGATTAAGGAGTGAATGGATGAGGGATGAAATAAATGTGAATGGATGAATAAATAGCAAAATGTTTGGGCAGATAGAGTGGGACTGTGGCAGGCAAGGGCTGACATCCTTCAAGGACCAACTCATAATGTCACATTTTCACTACAGCTTTCACTGAATTCGTTACTTCTCTCCTTTGTTCCTATGGTGATTTATTTGTTCTGCTTTAATAGCATTTATCAGTCATATTGTAATTACATTGCACAAATCTCCCTCTTTCCCAGACTATGAAATCCTTGACCATAAGGATTATTATTTTGTACCTACACTGCTGCACATAGTATCTGGCACAGATGAGGCACTCAGTAAATAATAACCAAATTGAGTCTGTACAGTTTGTAAGGTACCCATTTGATTTGCAAACCGTGCTTCACTCATCTAAATAAGGTCACACAGCTTTGTAATCATGTGACAGTCACATTGCAAAATCAGAGTGGTAACCTCTCCAGTATCAGGATTTCTTCTTCCAATCAGTCTTCCAGGTTCTTTTTGAGCAAGGTTATCTTTTCCTTTACCTCTTGGAAATCATATATTGGAGGAAGTTGTCGATCTGTGCTATTCTAGATTGCCCCATGGTTCATGTACTTCTCTGATGAAGAGACATGAGATCTGTGTATAGAATTACACTGTGTTAAAGGACCCTCCACACAGACACAGATGCTGGGACCACACTGAGAAAACAAAGAATGTGGTCCAAAGCTAAGAGAGACAGGGCAAGGAAAGCATAAAGGGTGTGAAGAAGGGAGCTCCGCTCTTCTTCCCAATGTACTAGGGAGCCCAGAAGTGGCATCACTTTGTACTCCAGTAGTGACATTTTAATTTATAAGCTAAGAATGCACTGATCGCCAACTGCAGAAATTGATTTGGTTGTTCATCTGATTCAACTCATGTCAGAGTTTGAAAGTAATTATGATAGTGGAGCTGATAGTCAGGCAATTACATTGTGTTCTCTTGCTTCCCAGCTCCTTCTCCCTGTTGTTTCCTCCCCATCCCTCCACCTCCAAGGCATTCTTGTGGGAAACAATGTAGGCACCAGACAAGAGAGTAATCTTTGGAGAAGTGGTATGTGGAGTCCTACAGCACAGGTTATAATAAATAGCATGTTGTCTGGACTACTCCTTTATCTTAATCTAATTTTTGTGACTCTCCTATGAAATTTAACCAGATAAAAGATACAGACTATTTTGATGCCTTCTTGAAAATATGAAGTCGTGAACCACAAAATATGTACTACAAAATAGTTACTGTTCCTGACTTGAACTTGAGTTGTGTTCACCTTACCAACAGATACAGGTTGTCTTTCTAAAAAGATTTCCTCAAATCATAATGTCAACAGGAACTTGGGGAAAAGAGAAATTTAGGCAAGGTTGAAATCCAGGGCTGTGTTGGGGAATAGATTTTCTGGGAGATTGAAAATAGGCCTTGAAATAGTGGTGCAAAAAAAAAAACAGAACAAAGTATAGAAAGAAAGAAGATTTTTTGCTGGAAACAATCTCTGGAATGTACCCCTAAAATAGTGTAGAAGATGGAGTTGAAGAGTATATCACAAGGCAAAAATTACTTTTTAGACGGATGAAGAGATTGATGGATGGACATGGATTCCTTGATCTATTTCTATTTTAAAGGATATTTTTTTATTTGCAAACAGTGAAAAATTCAATGTTTTTGACCTAGCGGAGTGGGATTTTTTTATCCAGAGCTAGTAAAATCAGAATTTGAGGATAGAGAGTCTACTCTTTCCAGAAAACATTGGGATATCTAAATTATTTGAAAATGTTTTTCTCTTGGCAATATAGAAAAATACTTTAAAAGATTTTATACAAAAGGCTTTAAAAGATTTTATACCAAGGTTGATGGTATTCAGAATCATTTTCTCTTCCAAGGGAAATTGTGGCTTAATAATTCACTATGACTACCTTAAGGTTTAAAAAAAAAACTGAGAACTTCCCTCAAAAACTACCCTATCCCAGATCCAGCTTTTACTATATACTCTCTCTTAGCTTATTTGTAAGCCTCGCTTCTACTGTCTGTTGCACTGCAATTTGGCACAAATAACCTTTTAATGAGTAAGCATTCTGTACATAGCAAATGTGTCAGCTAAGGTTGACAGAACTGATGTTAAGACTGGTGGTGTAGAACATGCCGTTGGCCTGTGGCTCTACTAACCTGCAGGAAAATGTTAGGGAATAAACTAGATATATCCCCCAAATATTTCAACTGCAGTTTATGTTACATTAAATAACAGAGAGGCATTCTACATTGTTATTTGTAGACCATCTATTTAAAAAAAAATAAAAAAAGGAGTGTGGGAAGAGACCCAAAATATAGATGTGTAGACTCTCAGGTCTATATAGAGTTGATACCCATTCTCAGGTGTCTAGTTCAAACTACAAATTCAGTTGTTTATACATTTTTATCTAGTGATATTAACATTACTCCTGAGCCTCATAAGGTCCACATCAGTATCGTAGATTTGCTGAGGGTTTAAAACCCTTTTATACTCTTCTTGAGCTTCCTCTCCTGTCTCTGACCACAGCTTACCGGTTAAGAGAAAGAGCTTGGAATCAGACAGAATTGGATCAGAATTATAGCTTTGCAACTTATTATCTACATTCTTCAGTCTCTCAGAACCTCCGTTTCCTCCTCTGCAAAATAGAAAGAGTAAAATGGGCTCCACAAGGGGAGGATTAAATGGAACAGAATGCTAACTTGGCACAGTGCTTAACACTCAGTACTTAATAAATGGTGTGCAATTGTTACTTCTTTGTTACTGTGGTTGCTTTAAATTTACCTTTCTACCTTTTCTTCTGTAGAGAGACTATAGCTTGTCTCTAAGTCTTTGAAAATGTCAGATTCTCTTCTGTTTGGGCTTTGGGGCTTCTTTTTGTTTTAATCATATAACCTCTGGCTACATCCTCCACTATGGCAGCAGATGACTGAAAAGTCTCTCCCTATGGATTCTGAGTCCTTTTTTGGCCTATCTCACTAGCTTCCTGATTGATATTCACCCATCATTCCTGAAGCTGTCTATCCTGAGCTGTTGGTCTAGAGTAGACTAGAATATCTATTTTTCAACTCATTTCTCAGTGAGGCAACACCGTGGACAACACACATTCCTTGGGCCTCCATAATTTTAAATGTTACCTCTCCTTATACCATCCCCCTAAGGGAGTCTACAATTCTATACTCCTACTCTCTTCTAGAGAAGAATGCATGCTGAAGGCCAAATACATACCTCTGGCCTTTGGGGAAAAACCAAACAATTCATGAACACTTTTTGAGGGTAATTATTTCTTTGTTGTTTCCTTGCTATTCGTTTTAAGAAAGCAGCTCTTAGTTTGTATACCATCTTCAAATCTGTATGGATTCATTGTTTAATAATCACAAAATATCTACTATTTGTGTTGAACTGGGTCCAATACAAGCTCAATTTGGAACACTCAAGAGATAGAAAGTTCCATCAAATTAATATCCTGACCGACAAAAAAGTCTTTATTTAAATGTAGGGGATGCAAATGTTTCAAGTGCACATGATTCATCTTTTCTACCTTAGAAAGCTATCATTAGGGTCCCTGGACTTCATTTCAAGTTCTTGCCTGACTAGGGGTCTTTTCAGTGCCCCCAAATGTGGAGATGTAGTAAATTGAGCTGCATCTGTATCATCTACCAACTCAAAAACCCTGTGGAGAGTATTTCTTTTAGTCTCTCTAACAATACCTTGACTTTTGCATAAAGTGCATCTCTCTCTCTCTCTCTCTTTAAATTCAAGCACATTTTTAGGGTTCCTGAGTGGCTCAGTCGGTTGAGTGTCCAACTCTTGATTTCGGCTCAGGTTGTGATCTCACGGTTCGTGGGTTTGAGCCCTGCGTCGGGCTCTGTGCTGACAAAGTGGAGCTTGCTTGGGATTCTCTCTCTGTCTTTCTCTGCCCCTCCCCCACTCGTGCTCTCTCTCAAAATAAATAAATATAAATAAATAATAAATAAATAAAGCACATTGAAACTTCTGGTTCAAAAGATAAATTTCTTTTTTCAAAAAATAATTGATGAAACTCTTAAAACTGAATAAAGTTCTGATTCTGTTTTGCAAATTAACCCCATGGCTTTAGGGGTTAGTATAATTTTGTTAGATGCTAAAAAGTTCTTTCTCTTGATTCTCGATGTTCAGTTTTTCTGCCTACCCATTTATTTATTTAATTGCTGAATGCTAGCCAAACTGTATACCGTAGGTTGGTTGATCTAATTCAAATGGCCAGCCTGTAACTAAGGAAAGCAAAATACATTTGGGGGGGGGTGTTGTTGTTGTTGTCGTTGTTTAATTTTTTTTTTTTAGGGTGGTGGGAGAGAATGAGTTGGGGAGGGGCAGGGAGAGAGGGAGACACAGAATCTGAAGCAGGCTTCAGGCTCTGAGCTATCAGCACAGAGCCCAACGTGGGGCTCAAACTCGTGAACTGCAAGATCATGACCTGAGCCAAAGTCAGACACTTAACCGACTAAGCCACCCAGGTACCCCAGGAAGACTACATTTTGTGAAGAATGGGTATGAAATAGAGAAGTTAGTGATGATGTGATACAGGAGAAAGAGTGGGACCAAAATGCATGGTAATTCATATGATATGTTGAAGGGCAGAAGGAGCCAGGAAAGGAAGAGAGTGGGCTGATAACCGTCACTATCCAACAGAATCTGATTCCAGCACCCACCCCTTTGTTCATGCTCCATGAAAATATAGGCCAGAACAATTCACGCTCTCAGTTCTTCTCTGGATACCAGGGTTCCAGCTCCCTGATCCATGGTTCCCTCACAATATTCTATGGATATTAGAAAAAGCTGCATTTCACTTGATCCAGTTCACTTTTTTAGTCTGGATCAAGGACATAGTAAAGTTCAGCAAAGACTGACATTTATTGGCCTTTCGTGTGACTCAAAATACAGATTGAATCCACTGCTATGGAAGCAGCTTTCCACACAAATCCAATCCCCATGCCCTTACCCCCACACGGGAGCTAATGTTCAAATGCTCATATTGCTGATAGCAAAAGTCCAAGATCATTCATGTTGTTTTACTGGGGCTACTCATTAAAAGATATTACTTGTCTCTTCTGCGGGTGGGAAGGTGGTGACAAAAAGTCTCCATGAGTGTTCTACATAGTTTTGTTCTATGCTGCTTCACATGCTTTGAAGTAATATGATCTCTATTTTACCTGCCTTGTTGCAGGTGAAGGGTCTTGAAAACGTGTCCATTGCATAAAAACAAACCTGCCTCTTTGTACACCTGAAATTAATATAACATTATATGTCAATTATGCCTCAAAAAAAAAAAAAAAGGACAAACCTGCCTTATTCATCACCACTGGTAA
>NW_026058606.1:0-24121 GCF_023721935.1 Panthera uncia
TATCCTCAGAGGGGCAAAACTGAGAGCTGGAACAAAATACTCATTGACATTTTAGCACCTAGTTCCAAACCTATCCCAAGACCCTGTGGCTTTACCACCTTTGCACCCCATCAAACATGGAATATCTTTAAAACGAATCTCTTTGGGGGCATCTGGGTGGCTCAGTTCGTTAAGTATCCAATTTCTGCTCAGGCCATGATCTTGCCACTCAGGAGTTCGAGCTCTGTGTTGGGCTCTGTGCTGACAGCTCAGAGCCTGGAGCCCGCTTTGGATTCTGTGTCTCCCTCTCTCTCTGTCCCTCCCCCACTCGTGCTCTGTCTCTCTCTCTCTCTTAAAAATAAAATAAAAACATTAAAGAAAAAAACGAATCCCTTTTGTTTTGCTTAAGCCACATCCAGCAGATTTTTATCATTTGCAACCAAGTAGAATCCTTATTTATACACTCCTGATGGTCAACAGAAAGGACAAAGACACAAGAGTTGCAGGCATTCATTTTATGGAGCCATAAGATCTTCCTGAATTATTTAGGTAACCGTCCACCAGCACTTATGACCACGTACCTCTCACACTTAACCCAGAAATCTTAGTTATTAAGGTGATGCTTCATAATCTTTGCATCGGGCAACAACATGGCAAAAATACTGATACACCTTAGGCGAGACTGGGGAGTACATAGTGTGTTGATGGGTAATAAGTAACACACCCCAGCTCTTTTAAGGAGAGCACAAGACAACATACATCTAAGACAAACCAAATGCCTCATCTATTATTCACAGATAGTTCCAAAGATTCAGTAGGTGATCAAACTGATCTTCCAAAGATGTACCCCGGGTCAGTGCAAATATCACGTAGAGCCAGTGGTTCACTTCGACTGTCGTTCATTCTTTGTCATGTGTGCCTTCCTTCCTCTCACACCCCACCATCACTGTCCCCACCTCTACTCTAAAGTCACCCCTTCCGGCTTTCCCACCAGTCTCACTGTTCGGTGACAATATCAGGAACTAAACGATGAGAAGACAGCAGGAATGTACTATCTGCAAGGACTCGCAGATCAACAAACACCTCCGTGCAAGCCTGTCCCAGTTAGTGGGTAAATGAGTTCCCGCTTTGATTACTGAACAAGAATTGGCAAGAGTCAACGGATAGGCACTCTGTAAGACATGAAATATTCCCAATACTGAACCGAATTGTGTGTCGCTTTCTTTGGACTCCATCATTTTCATCCTCCCTCCTAACAAATCAGAACGGAAGACAGTCTGCTGACCAACAACATGCCATGGAAGGACCATTTGTGAATTTTCCATTGATACAACATTTTGCTCTTTTGTATCCACTTCCAGGGACATTCATCTTTTGATGAACTCCATGGTTCCTCTTGGTAGGAGCACCTAGGAGCCCAGGGAATTCTTTTTCTAGTCTACTCTAGTGGTAGAAACGCATCAGTTTCAAAAAGGCTGTGCTACATCGAGCACTCACTTTCCCTGCACTAATTCCAATAAATCCAGGAGAGAGTGTGGCACGAAATGGATGGACCCAGTCCTGACTCAGTATAATGGAGCCTTTATGCTGACATGCTCCATTAGGGACCACCACACACATCTTCCTCAATAAACAAGCTTACTGCTCAAGTAATAAAGTCATTTATGGAGAGAAGTCAGCCAAAAGACCAGGACTTATGGGAGGTTCTCAGAGAGGAATCATACCAAGTTGGGGTGAAAGAGAATCCCATATATTCAAATCAAGAGATCATCTTTCAAGTGGGAGCCCTAATTTTTATGGTCCTCACCTTACCTTTTCTTCACGGGTTCAGAAAAGAAGGCTCATGTGTACTGTCCCAAATAGGGAAAGGGAATTTGGTGACTTTTAAGTCAATTAAGCCCGTCCTGAATATTAGAGTAGTTTTCTCTGCTTTTTTTTTCCAAAACATAAGAATTTCTGATCAAACAAGAACTTTTCCACGTTTAATTAGCCCCTTGTGTTCTGAGAAGAAAAGCAAAGGGGAATGTTAGAAAAAGTCTCTTATTGAAAGTCACTGTTGCAAGGATTTTAAATTTTTTAGTTCTACTGATTATTAAAAGATGTCACAAAGAAGGGGGCATTTCCTTTTCTCCGAGTTCCCATATGCTCTGTGGTGGAGACTAATTCTGTGTCTTTATCTAGGACCTTGCAAATCCAGGAGCTACAGGAGATGTGTTGATAAGGAGTAAATGTGAGATCAAAGGGAAACTTCTTTTAGAACATGGCTGCCTGGGAAAGAGATTGGAAGTCCCTAATATGCTTTACTGACCCTCACGACATACCACCGGCTCTTAATAGGACGCAATACATGCTTATTAACATTGCTGTGTATTTGCATACATATATCTTCACATACAGGATATAGGACATATACATATATATGCATAGCTATGTACATAAATATATATATATAAACATGTCTCTATTTATTTAGCAATCTAAATGAGGGTGTAAAGACCTCTGTACTTTTTTTTTGGCAATTTTAAATCTTTTTCTCCTATATTAAGGGCATCACATACATACAGTAAAGTGAACTTCAGGTGTATAAGGTAATGTTTCAGAAGTCTATGCCTGGCTAACCATCACGTAGATTGAGATAGAAAGCACTCTCAGGGCTGAGAATTAACCCCAATTGAGCAGCTGCATCCCACAGAGAGGAGAGCAATACCATCAGCACTGACCAGCGCCCCTAATTTCACACCCTAAATGGTTGGTGTTATTACAAATCGCTCTGGGAGGTGGAAAATTCCCAGTGACCAAACGCTGGCAGATGTCAACCCGACCGGTAATTCCACCCCCTGCCTCCTGATGGGAAGGGGTTCCTCCCACAGGAGAGTCTGAAAACACCAGCCAGCCCTTTCCTGGCCTCCTTTGCAGCTAGCCCATGTGACTGTTCCAGCCAATGGGGGCCTTCCTTGCACTTATGCGACTACGTTCCAGCCAATGGGGGCCTCCTCGCAGCTAGCCATGGGACTATGTTCCCTGCAGTGTGGGCTGAGGGAGGTCTCCCGGAGTCTTCTGGTAAAAGAGAGATACCTGAAGAGAAAGCTCTGTCTTCAGCCAGGCATCTGTAGACATGGTGCTTCCAGCCGGGGCAGCTGTTCACAAGGGAAGGCGAGGGCAGTATGCTGAGGACAGCAGGAAGATGGAGGGCCAACCCTTGAGGATATGGTCCAATCTTGGAACCAGGGATCAGGAAACTTGTGTAGTGAAGGGTCGGATAAAAAATATTTGGGGCCACACACAGTCTTTATTTCATATTCTCCTCCCCTCTTTTTCTTTTCCTTCCTCTTCCTCTCCTGATTTTTCCTCTTCTCCTCCTCCTTCCTCTTTTCTCCCCCTCCCCTCCCCCTCCTCTTCCCCCTCCTCCTCCTCTTCCTTCTCCTCCTCTTCCTCCTTCTCCTCCTCCTCTTCCTCTTCCTCCTTCTCCTCCTCCCCCCTCTTCCTTTTCCTCTCCTCCTTCTTCCACCATCGTTCTTAGTTTGGGGGCTGTACAAAAACAGACGATGGGGTGTATTTGACAAACCAGCCATAGTGTTCTCTTTCTCTAGGCCAACCCAGCAACCACCTATCTCTTGAGTTCTTATTAAGGAATATGACTTAAAAGACAAACCTGCTGTTTTTAGGCTACTTTAATCCGGATATTTTCTTACTAAACAACACCCCCATGATACTGCAATGGACCTACGTTCTCAGACTTGAAGATGTGGCACCTTAAAGAAAAATGAACAATAGGGGTAGAAGTATCTGAGAGGCCACAGGGGAATATGCCAAAAGTGTATGAGGACTTTTTTCTCATGCTTATTTCTTTATTTTGAGAGCGAGTGTGTGAGCAGGGCAAGTGCAGAGAGGGAGAGAGAGAGAGAGAGAGAGAGAGAGAGAGAGAGAATCCCAAGCAGGCTCTGTGCTCAGCACACAGCCCACTACGGGCTCAGTGTACCATGAGATCATGACCTACACTGAAATCAAGAGCCCGATGCTTAACTACCTGAGCCACCCAGGCGCCCCAAGGAGGCGAGAAACTCTTAAGAGCAGAGCCCAAGTACCAGTGTTCCCCCCCAGCCGAATGATTTATACGGGTTGCAGCTGGCATCTCACCGCCTTCCACACCGTCAGTTATGGTTAATTTCATGTGTCAGCTTGGTGAGGCTCAAGCAAACACTCACTGAGGGGTTGCTCTGGACATATTCCGTAGGCTGGTTAGTATTTGCAATCAGTTGACTTTAAATGAAAGAGACTATGTGCAATCATGTGGGTGGCCCGCCCCTTATCAGTGGAAAGTCTCCAAGGGCAAAACTTGAGGTTTCCCTAAGGGAAGGAGAAATTCTGCCCCCACACTGCAGCATCTGTTCCTGCCTAAGCTCCAGCCTGCTGGCCTCCCTTCTGAATCGTGACCTTGCTAGCCTCCACAATCACGGGAGCTCACTCCTCGAAAGAAATCACAGAAGTACACTTGAAGCTCATTATTCGTGGGTTCAATATTTACAAGTTTGCCTACTTCCTGAAATGTGTTTGTGACCTCAAACTTAACACTCATGCTGCTTTCAGTCAATCGCGACATGCACAGATGGCAAAAGACTGGAGTCCCCTGATGCACACGTCCCCAGCTGAGGTCCAACAAGGCGGTGTTCCGCCTTCTTGTTTCATACTGCCCTCGTGCTGGAAATAAGTGTCCTTTGGCAATCTATTCAGTGCCACGCTTTTTGCATGTATCGAGCATACTGTAGGCGGCTTCGCTGTTTAAAATGACCCCCAAGCATAGAGCCGAAATGCTGTCTGGTTGTTCCCAAGAGCAAAAAGGCTGTGCGGGGGGGCTTGCGGAGAAATTGTGCATGTTAAATAACCTTTGTTTGAGCGTGAATTATAGTGCTCTCGGCTGTGATTTCGGTGTTAATGAATCAACAATGTGTTGTAAATAAGGTGCCTTTAAACACAAACACACATAAAACAAGGTTATGTATTGATCGGTCCACGAAACTATTGTGACCAGAGGTGCACAGGAACCTAACTCTGTATCTCCCCCAGGATCGATGTCACTAATGCAGCGTTTGTGGCAACTTTATAGAATATACCTACCACAAATAGAATCTGAGGAACAAATATATACAGTAGTATATATACTACTCTATAGCACCCCCCTGCCCCCCACCGCCACCGCCTTACCCATGGTTTTACTTTCTCATGGTCACCCCTGCTCTGGAACCAGGTGATCCCCCTTCTCCTGTCTTGTCAGAAGATCAGTGGTAACTTAATACAGTGTCACACGCTCGTGTCACCCACCTCACTTCATCTTAGCCCTTAGGGCATTGTATCCTCTCATGTCATCAGGGGAAAAAGGGTGAGGACAGTACCCATACGATATTTTGAGAGGGAGAGGGAGAGGGAGAGGGAGAGGGAGAGGGAGGGAGAGAGAGAGAGAGAGAGAGAGAGAGAGACAGGGACCACATTCACATAACTTTCTTACAGCATGTTGTTATAATTATCCTAGTTTATTATTAGTTATTGTTAATCTGCTACTGTGCCTGATTTCTTTTCTTTTTTAATTTTTTTTTAACATTTATTATTGAGAGAGAGACAGACAGACAGACAGATCGTGAGCAGGGGAGGGGCGGAGAAAGGAGGAGACAGAATCCGAAGCAGACTCCAGGCTCCGAGCTGTCAGCACAGAGCCCGACACAGGGTCTGAACTCACACACCACAAGATCATGGCCTGAGCTGAAGGCGGACGCTCGACCCACTGAGCCACCCAGGCGTCCCTACTCGGCCTGATTTCTAAGTCAAGCCTTAACACAGGGGTGTATGTATAAGAAAACACACAGTATGGATAGGGTCTGGTACCATCAGTGGATTCAGGCATCCACCGGGGGTCTTGGAATATATCCTTGCATATGTCTTATGTACACACACACACATATTTTTCTGGAGAACCCTGATAACACCAGCTCATCAAGTGTGGGCTCCCCAAGGGCAGGTTCATCAGAGAACAATGCCTTCTCTCCCTCTCGGGATAAAACCTGAGAAACCAGATCCTGACAGACCATTGAAGCCAGCGGTGATCTGAGCCCTGCAGACCTACTGAGCCTCTCCTCCCTCTGGCCTGGGTCTGGCCTTCAGCTGACCTCAACCACAGTCCCCATCCACACGACCCCATTGTCTTTGCCCGTCTCTGAGTCCCCTGCTTTCTGGCTTTCGACTGTCAAACCTCTACTCGTGGCTTCAGCCACATTCCACAACCATCTGAGTCTCACTTGCCCTGGGCCAGCATCCCTGGGCCAATATTTCTGCAACCTCAGCCCTGTTCCGGCATCCCTGCCCCCTCAGTCCTGTGCCAGCATCCCTGGTGATAGCCCAGCCCATCTCAAGACATGTTGGTCCATGATTCCTCTCCCTAGAATGTTCTCTTACCCCATCTTTTCTAGTTAACACTTACTTTTCTTCCACAACCCGGCTCCCACTTCCTGACTCAAGGAAGACTTCCTGGGCCTCCCTCGCTAGGTTCTCTTTGCTGTTTACCTTTCCTCTACGGTACTTGGCACGACTCTCACTTTTGTCATCTTCCGTTAGTATTCAGTCAGTTCTTAATAATTTTCTTAACGCTTCTGTTCCATGGATCCTTCTGGCAGTTTGGGAAAACCAGAATACTGTTTTCAAGTGCGCGATATGAAATACAGAAGATCACAAAGAAACTTGCATTTCAATATAATTGGTTATCAAAATATTTTCTTAAATGCCGCATGCTAACAGATGTGCTTTCTTATTAAGACATTAAATTACAAGATCTAGTGGAAGGTCTAATAACCACTGTACTTTTGAGCAGCGATAAGTACAAGTGATATTTTATAGCATCTGCAACAATTGTAATAAGATACAAAATATGGAATTTAGGGAGCAAAGTGAACAAAGCCACAGAGATTGCTAACTCTATCAGATTGTTGCTTAAATTCATAATGGAAAGGAATGGTAAACAGTTTTGAAAGTAAAGATAACATTTATTTTTTTTTTTTATCCAGCTTCACAGATTCCCTACCCCCTGCTGAATTCCATCTGTGTTCTCTGGATTAGAAAGTCCAGATTTGTGTCTGAATTCTCTACTGGATCCTGAAGCTCTGAAAGGCAGTCCTGTGTGATTTTGCTCACCATTGTACGCAAGTACTTAGGGCATAGTAAACACTTAATAAAAAGCTGCTGGAGGGCAAAATGGAAGGAAGAAAGGGACTCCACGGTATGCTGGGTATGCTCGGCTGAGCAGCCTTTCAGCCAGTGTTTTACAGCTCAAGTCCATTTTTATCTCTTGCAAACAATCTTCCGTGCTCGCTCTCTGCAAACCCACTGGGTTGGCTGTTCGTCCTCTGAACGCTCCTATCATGAAGTACTTCCTTTCCACCTCGCTCTTCCGGAAATTGTTGATTTCATTATCTGTCTTCTCACTCATACCTTTTGAATGGGAGCTTTATCAAGGGTAAGAGTCGTGTCTGATTTCACGCTCTGTGTCACCGGCCTTTACCAACGCCGGGATCGGGATGCGGTTTTGTACTCAATGAATTTGTAAAATGAAATCAAATTCGGTTCTCTCTTCCCCCCCCCCCCCCCCACAGAAGTGCCCTCTCTGTTCCTCCTCTCATGTCGCATGGGACCCAGGCTGCTCTGTGACTCACTCTCCTTGCCTTCCACAGTCCTGTGATTCCTCCTCCGTGGGCCCACGGGTCATGGGTCAGGCAATCCTACATTCATGCATTGGACTCAGAAACACACTCCATGAGCGGGAACAATAGTATGCATTTCATAAACCACAGAATTTGCTTTCTTTTCATCAGTCACTGGGAAACCAGGGACACGTATGTTCTTTGAAATGTGAATAACTTTCCTAAGAATCCCAAAGCAGCATATCTACTTGCATTTATCCCACCCAGCAGAAGAGAGCCAAGATTCAGTGGCCCCCAGAAGTCCCCAGCTTGAATGGCTGGGATCAGCAAGACGGGCACAGCCTCTAACCCCCTGCTCCTTCTGTCGCCCTGGAGTTTGCCAGAGGGATGGACACTGGCCGATTGGGACTTAGGCTTATTCTATTTGTCCACAGATTTGTTTGACGAGTCCCTTTGGTGGCCAGAGGAAGAGGAGGAAGAACAAAATACTTTGGAACACGTGTGAAATTAAAGCAGCTGCTGTGGGCAAAGGGTTGCTTATGGACAGAAGATTTCCCAATCTAAACAAACACAAACCTTGCTCACTCACTTTAATTGCTGCATGAATATACCACTTTGGGTTTATCCATTCCCCTGTGCACAGGCATTTAGGTTTTTCTAGCCTCTATTACAGACAGAGCATATTCATTTTTGCAAGAGCCTCCTTGGGTACGTTTTTTGAGAATTTCTCTAATGATACACACTAGAATAGAATTTCTAGGTCATGGAGTGTGCATATCTTAAACCACATCAGAGATAGCCAAATTCTCCTCAAAATGCTTGTACAATTTATGCTACCATTAGCAATACAGGAGAAAGTGGCTACTGTTCCAAAACGCGATATTATCGGACTTTCTCATTTGAGCGATTTTAGGGGTGCAAGCTGGTAGACAATTGTAATTTTCGTGTGCACGTCTCTGACTGGTATCTTCTGGGAACTGTAGCTACCCACAAGTGCTTCTGATGCATTAAGGACCTGGTTGTAATTAATATAACAGCCCTGTAAGGTAAGTATGACTCTGCCATATTTTACAAATTTGCTTTCAACCCCACAGCTAGAATTCAAATCCCGGCTATTTTATTCACTTATTTTTTAAATGTTTATTTATTTATTTATTTATTTATTTATTTATTTATTTTTGAGAGAGAGAGAGAGAGAGAGAGAGAGCGAGCGAGCACGAGCGAGCGCACAAGTGGGGTAGGGGCAGAGACAGAGAGGGGGAAATACAGAATCTGAAGCAAGCTGCAGGTTCTGAGCTGTCAGCATAGAGCCTGATGTGGGACTTGAACCCACAGACCGTGAGATCGTGACCTGAGCCAAAGTTGGACACTCAACCGACTGAGCCACCCAGGTGCCCCAAATCCTAGCTATTTTAAAGCATATACTTAACTACCCTGTATTATAGCCACTCCCTCCCTCTATTACCAACAGGTAGACAGTCGATCATTGCTAAAGATTGAAACTCAGTATATGCCACTGTGGTTGTCACTTAGTACTTTCTCTCCGTGCCCCATCACTGTTGCCAACTTAAAAACCCAGTGAGCCTCTCTTCACAACCCCAGGGCCAAGTACAGGTCTATACACACAGTAGGTTCGCCACAGTCTGTGACTTTTATAACAAAGACAATAATGGTGGTAATAAAACCCCAGTGAATTTCACAGACATGATAAGGTGGTGTGGCTTAAATGCTTTCTCTCTTTGTGGAATTAAGCTCCATACAGGTTAGAATCTTGTGAATGCAATGATTCTCCATTCTCCTAGAGTCTTCCTTGGAAGCTGGGACTCTCTTACCCTTTTCCTCCTCCTTTTCTTCCCCATCCCTCAATCTCAGGCCTTCTCTCTGTCTGTCTCTCTCTGTCTCTCTTGTTGCCTCTTTTCTCTTTCTCGATGTCTGATGGAACTAAACTTTTTTTTTTGTTTCCTTTTTTGACCTTCAGGAACGAATTTGCTTTGTATATCACTATTGTGAGGACTGGAGGGGTGATATGAGAGTGTTTCTGATAGAGTGAAGGCAATAACCAGATAGAGTTCCTTGGGGGGGATGATTTCGTCAACTGTATTGACTCATTTTTATTTTAAACTGGACACATCTGCTGAGGGACCCGGCAGGGGGGATGTCTCTTTATCATTCGAGACGATCCACGAGACAGGCTTGCATAGACAGAGCGGGGCTTGATTTAGGGCTGTGTCCCAGTTGCCTGAGTGAGGTCTAGGGAATCAGACTTTCCATAATACACCCCGGATTAGTCATTCGGCAAGCAGGTGAATATTTGCTTTTGCAATTGTGCCTCCCTAAATAATCCAGAGAGATATAAAAACAGTGAATTCAGCTGCTCGTGAATAGTATGGATATTTGAGCTTTTGTGTGGTACCAATCCTTAGCAATATTTTTTTGTATTAAATACTATGAATCTACTTCACCTGTCAGCACTATTCAAAACACAGAATGCTGTATGAATAGAAAGGATGTTCTGGGATCTTGCAGATGATTACTGTTGCTAGGAAAACCACTTCCTGATATCTTTGTGCTTGCTGTATGTGTCTCTCTTTGTGTACAGCTTTGCAGTGACAAGCAAATTCATAGCATGGTATTGGGGAGGGATTGGGAAAGTTTAGAAATGTTTAAAGAACACTGCTTAAAGTTAAAAAGGGGATGTCATCTAAAATAATAGTTAAGAGTTCTGCCTGCTTTCATGTGGAGATTTATAGCTCTCAAAGGAGAGCAATGGGGCTGCATTTGTGCTATGCTGGTGCAGACTTCAGGGCCATTCCAGCCATCATTTTCTGGAACCTCAGAACTGGGTTATGCTTTTTTGGTGCCCGAGGAAATGACCGTCTTTTTCTCCTTGTGAATATTATGCCAATTATTGTCTCTATAGTGTCAGCTCTGCTTAATGTTGCTATTCTACAAGACCGATGGGAGGGAACCACACGCACTCTCTCTGGTTCACAGCCGGGAATGAAATCAGAGCCCAGTAAGATAAGCCCATTCATTCATTTGCTCAGGACGGGCATTCTTCCCAACTCTGCAGCAGAGGGGAGATAGGTATTGCTCGTTCTAGAAACTGGAACTTCCTGGGAGACCCAAAAGCAAATATGGCGTCGGTACCCATGCCGGGCACAAAGCCCTCCCCACAACCCGTGTGACACGAATACATAAATCATGGCAGTGACGTCACACCAAACATCTGCATTCTCGCAAGAGCCCCTCATCGTTTCTGTAGACCATCCACAAATTGAGGGACCCGGGATCAGGTATTTCAGCCCTCTGTCCTCATCTGTAAGATGGAGATAATGTGCTCATCCATTTAATAAGGCTGATGAGGGGACTCAGTGGCAAATGCATGCAAATAACTCATGACAGTGCCTGAAACATGTGAAAGATTTCATTAAGTGTTGCTTTAAAGACCCAGGAAAGGAATAGCATGCCCTAACATCTAGTCTGTTCCTCATGCCATGCTCACTTATGGATCTCACTCTTCTTCACAGACTGATGTTCCAGATGTTGACTTACCACTGTTTTCTTGAAATAGGTCAAAGAATCATCTTGCCAGCATGGGTTACTGGGTTTTTTAAACCAGTAATGTAATCATCATCATCATCATCATCATCGTCATATTTATAAAAAAAAATGTTTATTTACTTTGGAGAGAGCAAGAGGGTGAGCGAGCATGCAGGAGAGGGACAGAAAGAGAGGGGAATAGAGGATCCAAAGCAGGCTCTGTGCCGATAGCAGAGAGCCCGATGTGGGGCTTGAACTCACAAACTGCAAGATCATGGGATGCTTAACCGACTGAGCCTCCGAGGCGCCCGATCATCACCATCATCATCATCTTAATAATCACAATGATAAAGTGAACACTCCTCAATTATTCTCTGTTAGCCACCCGACTGCACTCTTGTTCTCTCATTTGAGCCACCCCTGTCCCGCCACCTCGACCACACAGGAGTAGGAAAGAAGACACGGAGGCCCAAATAAAGCTGGTGGGTTGCCTAAGGTCCCGGTGAAAACAGGACGAGGAAGCACCACCAACCCACCCACCAGCTGGTTCCACCAGGGAGAGCCACCCACGGAGCCATGAGGGAGAAAACCGAGAGAACGGTGTGGGGGATGCTCAAAGGTCATTTCAGTGATCAGGACCCTCGTGCCTGTCTCTGAGATTCCATCCTGGTTTGTCATGAAAATTATTTCCACATCTCGACTCCAGGAAAGGTTTGAGATAAACTGCGTCCGAAATCGCAACAGGGAACCAGGATGTGTGAATCGGAGACTTTTCTGTCTATGTTTCAGTCCCACAGAGGCCGTGGAACATTCCCATTCCAAGGCCACTGGGAGCCGGGACAGACCGTGACATCGGGCGGACTACAGGGCTTTAGGGATGCCAAGAAAATGGACTTCTTTTCTAAGGAGCACCCTCTGTGAGCCCCACCACAGTGTTTCTGCCTTTATGGAATTGAGAATGAGGCCAAAGCCATCATACAGTCCTCTCTCAGAGGACCCAATCTCCAGTTGATTGGTTAGAGTAGCCTGATCCCTACAGAATCCCATGCAGAGGGAGCATGGTTCTGTTGCATCCGGGGCCGCAGAGGGTCTGGAGTGCGCACTGCGGGTGTCGCGGTGTCGCTGAAGGCAAAGATAGGAAGCGAAACAGGAGATGAAGGATTGGTAGAGATAAACACCTTCCTATTTCACTGGGGGCAAGAGGTGACTCTACTCTCCCTGGATCTGAGATAACGGGGTAGGCCGCTCTTGGAGCGTAGCCTTGGATGACACGTGCCGGATACCCTTACGTCCAAAGTGTCACGTTGGGCGTATTTTCCTTATGACTGCTGGGAGAAGCAAGACAAAGCCACCCCAAGCTTCCAGTCCACTGTCAGCACACACAGATGTAAACGCAAGGCCTCTCATCCAAAGACTCTGCCCCCCGTGACTGCCACCCTGGCACTGAAGATAAACTCTGCATGGCTCTTGATGGATGCATCTGCTTGGGGGTGGGTGGGGTCCAGCGACACCAACAGCTCCTGGGCAGGGGTGGGGCTGTGATGGTTGGGATCCAGTTTATCTCCTGGCTTCCACTGATCCAGGCTGCCTGGTGAGCCCTCCCCCAGAGTTAATTTGCAATAAAGAGAACAAGGAGTTCCATTACATTCCGTCAATCGCTCATTTGTATTTACAACTAACATTTTTTGAGGACTTCCTATATGCCAGGCCCTATGCTGTGCCTTTTCTATATGTTATCTCCAGTGTGCAAACGGATTTTCTCTTAATGTGTGAACGTTACGATTTAAATATTTGAAGCCAGCCCTCGTGGTTTATTTTTCTACCACGCTCCATAAAGGTAGATACTTGATTTTTAAATATCAAAATTAATAAAACGCAACCCTGTAATTCTACTCTCAGGGACTTTTCCTAAGAGAGCAATCAAACAACTGCATAAAGACAGACGCATAGGATGAGAACTGCAGCAAAATTTACAACTTAGAAAAATTGAAAAATAACCTAAATGCCCATCAATTAAGGATATGTGGGTATCTGTAAGTATATGTGTGTTCATGTGTGTGTAACCAAGTATGTCTATGTGTGCACATTTGTAAATACATACACATCCGCATGCACATACGTACACACGTGTATATACACAAGCACATGGGTACACATGTGTGTGCACGTATCTATATGATGCCGGAGGTATATTTAACATATTCAAGATACATTTTCGATGAAAAGGCCAAGTTTATCAAAATGCTAGTTCCATATCCTTACAGTACCTACGAATGAAGACCCAAGATGGACATGTATATACATAAAATTGCTCACAGTTTTTTTGGTTTGTTTTTTTTTTTTTCCCCCAGATGGGGGCAGGGAGGGGAATTTATGGGCAAAGACGTCATCTTTCTACTCTATGTATTTCTGTATTTTTTAAAAACTAATAAGCATGTATTGATTGTGTAACCAGCTTCCCCCGGATAAAGTTATGTACACCTGGGAGGAAAAGGGAGGCAAGGCGTACCACACACACACACGTTGTGCAGCCGTGAGACCTCAGCCGTTTAATTACCACCAATAGCGATGAAATAATTTTATTTTCTTCATTTGCCTGATTAATTATTTTTTATCCAGGGCATTTGACACATCAAAACGGTGATTAAATATATAAAAGGAGTCTCGGAAATAAAGGAGCAAGTAACTGAGGTAAAATTAAGTACTTTGAGAGGTCGACACACTCATTTTTATAGGCCAACAGTCTATAAAGGCGACAGCCTTTGGGTAAACACAGAACTCATTTTGATGAAAACAGGATCAACAAAATCCCCTCTGCGGGGTATCAGGACTCTTCTTGAAAGCTCTTACTTCCCTAAACACGCAAATACCTAGAATGGGCATTAGGGGCCAGAAAGCCCCAGAAAGACTTGTATGCAAACTCAGAGCAAAGCTCTCACGGAGCTTTTGAGGCACAGCGGAAGTATATAGATTTGAGTGTCGTTAATACTGGAATCAATCTCAATTCCCCCAAATACAAGTTTTAAAACAAAGGACAAGGGCCTTAATCTCTCTGCAACTCAGTTTCCTTATCTTTAAAATGGGAACAGTACCCATCTCTCTTGGAATGAGACAAATGCATCGTGTTTCATACAATAGGCAAGGAACAGTGTTAGCAACTTAGTGGAGTTCATACCAGCTCAACAGACATTTACTAAATAGTTATGTTCGCACCATGAACTTTACCAGGTTTGGGAGGATGAAAGAGTTATAAAAATCCACCTCAGACCTCAAGATCTTATAATGTAGAAGGAGGGATTTATTGTCTTCAGTTATAGTTCTTTATTTTCTGAGACATACTACCATAACACATTCATAAAGCCTGTGGCAAATAATGCATTACTGCTACCAAAATCCTGAAGTTTGTACATTTCAAGTTTTACAAATTGTCCATGTCAATTTTGTAGTTTGCAATTTTTATAAATTTGAGTTTATAAGTTCATACACATGACGTGATCAACTCTTTCTTTCTTTACCCCTTCCTTCCTCCCTCCCTCTTTTTCTCTCTTTCTTTTCTTTCTTTCTCTTTCTTTCTTTCTTTCTTTCTTTCTTCTTTCTCTTTCCTTCTTGTCTCTCCCTCTCTTCTTTCCTCCCTCCCTCTCCTTTTCTTCCTCTCTCTCTCTCTCTCACAGCTTTATTGAAATAGAAATCTACATATCATACAATTAGCCTGATACACTTTCTTCATCGGTAGAAAAGGGTAAGTAGTTAAAGAGCTGGCACAGGGAAATGATTTATGACCCTAAGCCTTCCATGCTTGGGCCGTATCCTTACTTGTTCTAATGCACCTTTACAAACACCATGTTAAAAAACAGCCTTTTTTATTCAGCTGCAGATTATCTATTTGGGGGAGGGGGAGGGTGGAGGGATGGGCATCAGAAATCAGAGTGTATCATTGTAAACGGACATAATCCATCAGGAGTGCTGGGGTAAGAAAAATGACGATGTGATCCACTTATCTAATGGAGTGCTGCACACAGAGACTTTACAAATAGACTCCTTCTCTCTGGGAGCTCTCAAAGAGCATGGATGGAGACAAATACAAGGATCTAATTTATTTGGTAGATAAGAGAATTAATTGCTGTTATCTGCCATAAACACAAACAGGGGGGTGGGATGGGGAAGGCGGCTGCTGCTTTGCTCCTCTGTTGCGGAAAGACTTCCTGGAAGGGGCGGGGCCTCGGGAACCATGTGACTGATGACAGGGGAAGAGAGTGCCCAGTCTGGAGACACAGGGAATTGGGGGCCTCCGAGGGAGGAGGCCATTTCCCTGCCTGCTCTAATGTGTCTGTGTCAAGACAGACACACTGAATGGTGACAGTGAGTGGAGGTGACACTTCCTCTCCATTGTGTGAACCATTTTCATCAAATGGTTGGGGGGACTCAGAAGCATAAGCACATGTGCGTCTCTCTCTTTGTCACTGTCTCATTCTCCCTTTCCTGTAAGAGGGACGCCTAGTAGACGGATACTCTCAGCCCCAGGTCTGTCTAAGGGAGTGAGCCAACGGAAGGAGGATTCAAATGCAGGAAGAGGGCAACAATTAAATCAAAGAGCCAGAACCCCACTGGGCACCTGGTGGTGGATGTGAGCAAATGGCTCCATGCTGTGACCGATGAGGCCATATGTTATCACCAGAAGTGACCCCTCCTTAACAACCAGCCAGGCGGCCTTATGACCAGATTTCCTGACTCATGTGGAAGTTACCCGTGTGAAGCCTGATACTGAGGAATACAGCCAGCAGGTTAATTTATTCAGGCTCCAGATCGCTCTCAGAAAGAAACAGGTCCCTATCTCAAGGCGCTGCAGAAGATTCACAACCCAAGTGTGAAAGGAATGTTAGGTTTCAATAACAAATTAACTTTTACATCAAGCCTTTTTGCTGCTGGCTGGAAGAATCTTTGTCAGTTCATGGTTCCTCAATCAAGTTATAATTGCGGGTCTACGTTCCGAGATATTCCCAGGGCAAAGACACCAGGATGTCTCAGACCTGCGCAGTCTTAACACGGTAGCCAGTAGCCGTGTGCAGCCACGAAACTGAATTAGAATTAACTGAAATTTGAAATTCAGTTCCTCAGTTGCACGAGCCACGTTTCAGGTGTTCAATAAGCACGTCTGGCTGGTGGCTGTCACACTGGACCACGCAGATATAGAACATTTCCACCATAACATTTCCATGATGGTCTACACTGACATCATCTAGCATCTTAAAGAATTTTCTGAGCTGCCCTCACTCTCTGCTTTTCAGCCAAGGAGGCTGAGATTCAGAGAGCTTATGGAATTTGCCAAAGGTCCCTCAGATTCTAGGTAGCAACACTGCGACTCAAACTTCTTCCTGGGGGACCCATAATTCTTTCGCCACTCCCTTCTCTTTCCCATCACAAGCCTGGGATGGGGGGAGTCTAAAACTAACCAGAGAATGAGGTAACCTGCCTCTTGAGCCATGCTTCCCATGAATTAGTTATCACATAAACTTCATGCCATCTTAAATTAAGATTTTCAGACTCAGGGGCACCTTGGTGACCCGTTTCAGATTCTACGTCTCCCCCTCTCTCTGTACCCCCCATCCGCTTGGACTCTCTCTCTCTCTCAAAAATAAATAAACACTAAGGTTTTCAGATACTCAAATGTCCAGAATTGTGAAACTCAAAGATTATTCTCTTTATTTCTCCTATTTTCACATTTCTCTGAGGAGTGACGGCCTCCCCACCTAGCTTGGCTGAAGATAGAAAGGCAAGTCCCCGAATAAAAAGCACATCAATTAATATAACAAAATATTACCCACACTCCATAGGTCTAAGTGAGAAGGACTGGGTAGATGAAGGTAGGTCTTCACCGACCCCATTGCCTCAAATGAGTTCAGCCCTTCCAGTGTAGACAATCACCTTTAACTCTCAGTGGCTTAGCCCATACAGTTCATTTCTTATTCACACAAAGTCCCCCGAAGGTAGAGCACCTCCCGGCTGCGTGACTCTGTGGGTACAAATCATCCCGACCCTGTGACTCTGGCCACCTAACCCATGGCCTTTCTGCTCACCAGCTAAAGGAACGAGAGAGCATGGGGAATCCCACAGGGACTTTGCATCTCTCAGTCCAGAGTGACTCCTTGACATGTTTCACTCCCAACAGCGATTTCAGTCACATCATCTGCCTCACTGACAAGGCACAGAGAATGGTAGGGGAGGGAAAGGACTGGTGGGTGGTCATGCTTATCTTTGCCACACTGGTGACCGCAAAAGGTTGACAATAACAAAAAGAGCAATACTTGATTGAGTACGTGCCTGTGATCGAATGCTCTGTGTGTAATATCTCATTTAATTCTTACTACAGATGGGAGGTAAGTGCTACTATTCTCTCTCTTAAAGATGAGCACAGAGGAGCTTAGATGGGTTAAGAGACATGGCTCAGGTCAAGTGCATAGCAGATGGCAAAGCCAGAGATTGAACTCAGGTCTGACCAATATCAAAGCTTTGTTAGGACTGGTTAAACATCAGATTTTATTTTTTTAAGAAAAAAATAAAGTTGCACTCTAGAATGGAACTTCGGTAGAACTTTGTGCAAAGATGGAAATGTCACTGCATCTGTGTGATCCAATACAGTAGCCAGGAGCCACATGTGGGCACTGAGCACTTGAAACGTGACCAGTGTGACCAAGGGACTAAAATTTTAATTTCAATTTCAGTTGCATGGAGATTTAAAAAAATTGAATTGATAGTATTATAATTTAACTTTCCACGTTTAACTGCTCCTTCTTTAAATATAGAGTGAAGTTCGGGGCGCCTGGGTGGCTCAGTCGGTTAAGTGGCGGGCTTTGGCTCAGGTCACGATCTCTCGGTCCGTGAGTTCGAGCCCCGCGTCGGGCTCTGTGCTGACAGCTCAGAGCCTGGAACCTGTTTCAGATTCTGTGTCTCCCTCTCTCTGACCCTCCCCCGTTCATGCTCTGTCTCTCTCTGTCTCAAAAATAAATAAACGTTAAATATAGAGTGAAGTTCTTTGAGGTCAAAGATCATAATTTACTCATCTCATTATCTCCTTTAGGTTAGGCAGAGTGCTTTGCAGATAAAGATTGCTCAGTAAATATTTATAGATTATTTCTTAATATTAATCCACTGCAGAACTTTCTGGCTTATTAAGAATGCAGATTTACAGTGATCCACTCTACTTGCCTAGAAAGGGTCAATGGACTTTAAAGCTCTCTCTGACCAGCAACTTGCTTCTTCTTTTCATTTCACCTACAAGATTAGCATCAGCAATGAGACATCTTTTGGTATTTTCAGAACTTGCTTCCAAGGTTTTAAAAAAAATTACTGTTTTTTTTTTTTGGGGGGGGGGAGTACTGAGTCCCTCATTTTCCATACTGATTTTTTTAAAAAGGAAAATGAAGACCTAGTTTTAAGTGCTTCTTTCAGACCAAACAGGAACAGAATGAAACGGAGAAACTTAATGGATCTCTTTCTGTGAACAAAATGACAGATAAAATATCTATTTTGCTCACATATTTTTCATTCACAGACAGTTCATTTCAGTAAATATCTTACCACCTGCGCTTGTCTATTTTCCAAGGTTTTGGGGAAATTTCCAGTAAGTTCCGTGGGACTCTATGGTTGGTATTTATGAGGCTGTGCTTAGAGGGAAATTGCATCACGGATGTCATCAGCTCCCTTTTTTCTGTGTTTTTCTTGAATGTATAGTTGGCAAGCTCTCAAAACCCTTATCAGGTCCTAACGCAAAGATACATGTGGCCTCTACAGCTGGGTTAATATTTACAAAGCATTCTCTGCTCCCAGCCTTTTTCTTGTATGTCCCTTTCCCGTGGTTCCTGCCTTTTCATAGGTCTGTCATATGGAGATTGGAAGAGGCCACGTCTATACTGACAGAGAGGGTTTTCTGTGGCCTCCCTGCGGAGGAGCTCCTCACTGAATCATTAGGACTCAGATGCCAGGTTTCTAAATGCTCTACACCAGGGTTTCTCGGCCTCAGCAGATTTAGCATTTGGGGCCACATAATTGTGTTCAGGGGACTGTCTTGTGCTTTGTAGGATGTTTAGCAGCATCCCCAGCTTTGAGGGGTTAGGATGCCAGGAGCATCCCCCCACCCAGTCATGTCAACCAAAATGTCTTCCGACGTTGCCAAATATCCCCTGGGGGGGCAACACTCTCCCTCCCCTTCATCCAGGTGACACCTGTTTTAGTTGTCAGCTCACGTGTTATCCCCAGGGGATCAGGATATGGGTCATGTCTGTGGTTGTCACTCTCTTAGGACCTTTGAAGCATATACTCTCAGTTTGTAGCTACCTGTTCCTCAATGACCATCGCCCCTGGTCCTGAATTATCACTGTGATGCACATGGCAAGGACCCAGTGAAGGTTTTCCTCTAAGTAACTTGCTTTGAGAATTGCCTTATATTTTCAGAGTTCAGCAATACTTTTTGGGTTAGTTTCCTCTCCTCATCACACACAAACAAAGGGTCCTTAGCTCCTGTGCCTTCATAGAATTCACTTGACCCTGGCGTGACGTTTTTAATAACAAAGATTAGAGGTGAGATGATCACAAACTTTCCTTAACAGGATGATGGATTTAGTGTCATGGCTCCGACCTCTCTTTATGATAGAAGAATCCATTTTCAGTTTAAAATTAGTTTGCAAATCACATTTTCCAGCAGAAGAGCAAGACTGGGGAGCTGCACAGCAAGGGTAGTGCCCAAATGGTCTGGAAAAGACCTCAGACCCTCTGCTGATTTATTCCTTTAACAGACATTTCATATTTGTTGACTGAATGGATAAGTAATAGGCCAGGTTTTGTTGACTGAATGGATAAGCTATAGGCCAGGTTTTCTGCTAAAGCTGGAAATATAATAATGAGCAAAAATAAGTATGGCCCCTGCCATCTTGGAATGTGTCTAACTATAGGATGACGCTAACTAAATAACTATATCATTGAATGTGTAGCTACAAACTGAGATTATATGCTTCAAAGGTTCTAAGAGAGTGACAACCATGGGACACGACCCATACCATGCTCTGCCTCCCCAAGGATGACACTTGAACTGAGAACTGAAACATAAATGCAAGTCAACTAGATGAAGTAGGGGGGAGAGAGTCCCAGAAAAATGGACCTATTTGAGAGGGATTATGATAAGTTAAAGATTCTGGGGAAAACCCAAAAGGCAGCGGGTTTGGAACACAGAAAACACAGGGCGGGATGTGCATGGGGAGGCCATGTTGATAAAATTTACATGCTGTGCGTAGATCCCATGAAGCCGGCTGCTCTTTACTCTATCAGCAGAAGCTCATTGCTGCACTTTGAGCAGCCAAGTGAAAGATTATATCTGCCCTGTGCAGAGGTCTCACGCTGCAGTTTGGAGAATGAATTGGGAGGTTGTATGCAATGCGGTGGGAGAGAATAAACTCAGGTGGCTGTCCAGGTTAGAGAGCAAAGAACTCAGGCCAGGAGGGTCTCCTGAAGACTGAGAGAGGTACAAGAAGGAGTGTTACTTGGAAGCTGAACCAAACAGGTAAGGTGAAGGATTGGACCAGTAGGTCCCACTGGGGGCAGACCAGTTACAGCTGGTATCTCTCCTGGTGGGTTGAAGTCCTTGTTGAACCAGTGTTCGACATGCTGCCTCTCATCCCTAGGAGGCTCAGAGAGGGAATTCAGGGGGAGAAAATGGTTCAGGCTGCCTCCTAAGGTTTCGGCATACAGTATTGGAAGGTTGGGGTCATTGGTCCAGCGAGTGAACACTAGGGAAGAAACAAGTTTGTGCTAGGACGTCATGAGCTTTGTTGAGGTGCCTTTCTGATATTACGGGAAGAAGAAATCTGGTTTGCTGCCCTGCAAGGAGGGGAACTTTCCCAAGGATGAGACGTATTAACTGGGGGTGGTCATTTTGTAGGACATGCATTAGCCACGTAGTACCTAATGTGATATTTGGACAACTGCTAAGCAGGGGCTGATTAGTATCAGCGGATGGCAACAGAATTGTAAAAATGAAAAAGTGACATTTGTCAACCACGGTTTCCTTCCTCGTCCCCATTTCAGCTAGTCCTTGAAAACCCAAAACACATCCTGTGCACAGCTTGCTGCATGGGCACCTGGTGCAAGGAGAGGATGCTGACAATGTTAGGAATGCCCCATCCACTTCTGGCCGGAGACAAGCCACTTGTCATGTTACGTCTCACCCAGGACATCTGTAGGAGAGATTCTCCTTTTCTTCACCTTGCATCTGCTCAGTATCTTAATCCCAAATTGTGGGAGTGAAACTCCGGCAACCTTTAAGGATATAATTTGCTTCCTATTACATTATTTCTTCCCGTACAGGAGAGACCAAGTGTTTGTCATTTACGAGTGTCATGTCATTACATTCCATATTGCAGTGTAATGATGTGAAATGATTAAATGACAAAATGCCAGCTCACTGCCAAAAATTTAAAGTGGCATACTTTTATTTGTAGATTGGAAAGCTATTATTAATTCTTATATTGACTTTGCCAGATGAAATGAAGCAAGCAAAATGGTGCATACAGAATCGGGGTGCCATTAGGTGAGGTCCTGAGCCCCAGTGCCAGCGTAAACAGAAAGAGCTCTCCGGTTCTGGCACCTTCTTCAGGCTACACGTCCAGAGCTAAACGTATTAGTTTAGAACAGTCCTGTCACCTGATGAATGTGGAGTGACAGGCATCAAAATACAACCTGACTGGAGTTTTTATTGGAAGAAAAATGGGAACTGAGAACAGGTGGCTAAGAAAATAAAATGGCCTCTCTGTGTTCTGCCCCCTCCTTCACCACTGTGTCTCCACTGGTGCTTATTGGGAAATTGAGTTTTATCCTTTTTTCTCTTTTAAGGGGGCGGGGAGAGGGGGGGGAGAGCCTACAAATAGCGTTTCGTTTCCATCATCAGATCACCAGAAGACTCTGCAGTTGGTAAAATAACAACTTCTCCTTTTTTCTCCCCCTAGGCTATAAAATCACACATGGAGATCTTTGAAGGAGGGTTCAAAAATCACATTCTCAGAACTATATGTTTTTTAAGCTTTTAGAGTTCAAATCTGTATGACCTCGTGTTTGAGGATCTGTGAAGAAATGTGTTCACACCTGCCATTTCTATCATTTATGCTCTCATTCTAGGAACCCATTTATCAGGCAACTTCAGTAGAATGTTCTTGCAACCACAGTCGAGTGACTGCCTTTTGTTTCCTTTTGTTTTCTCTCCTCTGGGCAATTATATATTCCTAGTCTCTGAGGAGACGAGAGAAAAGCCATAGGTCTCAACCTGGCCACGTGTCCCACTGGGTCTTCTACCTAAGCAATGCTCTTGCCCTAGGAACTCTCTGCCTTGACGTGGCAAATGAAATCAAGGTACACAGTGTTATTTTGCTTCATCTTCTTACTACCTGTGGACACTCGCAAGGCTACTCACCTGTGGCACGCTCATTTTAAAACAGGAAGGACACCAAACGCTAATGAGCTCCTAGATTTATAGACAATAACTTCAGGCCTGCCAAGGTGGCCAACAATCTTTGCCGCTGCTCCAATGCAGGGGACATGTCGCCTTGTTTCTGGCACATTGGCAGGAGCACAAAGAACACATTCTTCATGGAAGAGGACTGAAGTGGACAGTGGTTCAGGTAACAAAACTGTCAGGAGGCCATTTGACTTGTGGCAGATACTTAAAGGTTTAGTGATTGGAAAAATATCACTCTGTCAGACAGTCCCCTCTGGAGATAAGATGGCTTGCCATTTCATTTGGATTTTCAATGAAAAGCCCTGTGTTGCGTTCATCAAAAAGTGCAAAGTGGGCACAAGCTTGTGCCTACAGCACCGTGCCCAGGAAATGCTACCTCTCCTGATCTTTCTGTCCATTGCTTCTTTTGAGGTTTCGCTTTCTACGTCTCTCTGGCACCGGCTCGTATTTGGCAGATAGCGAGAACTGAAGGTTCTCTTGGAAGACAATACACGGAAGAGCATTGGAGGATTTTTTTCCCCTTTATATATAGATGGCTTTGTCATTCTGCCCTAAATCATGAATGCATAAAGTAGCTGCCAAGAACAGCTCAAATGGCTGCATCAAGGACCCTGAAATAATAGGCTGGTACCACCCACATCTGCAAAAGAGATCATATTATGCGTGTTCTGACTGGCACACATAGAAGAATGGGTTAACCTAAGACCTCTGTCACATTCTCATGGCTTGTGGGTATTGCATATTTTCATGAAGAAATTCTGTTCTCCAGTAAGTCATTCGCTCTCCCTGAAATCACCGAAAACCCGGGCCTTCTCCCTGATGACACCTGTTTTTTTCATTTTCTCATGTATTCAACACCTGCTTAGTTGTTCGTCAAAGTGCTCTAGGTAAGTGGTGAAAAGGACAGATACTGTCCCCGGGGTCATTGAGCTGAGGTCCCAGGAATGACTGAGAGAAAAGGAGCAAATAAGGAAGACAATTTCAGATGGTGAAAGTGTCACGGGAAGGTGATCACACAGAGCAGTGGAACTGAGAGAGAGTTAGGACTGGGCAAATACAGCTGGTGTAGTCACAGAAGGCTTCCAAGAGGAGGTGACATTTCAGTTGAGAATGAACGCTGGAGTGGCAGTCACGTTAGTCTAGGGAAGCACCTTCCCGGCAATGGGGGTGCAGGTATAAAGAAAGACTGTACATTAGGAACGAGCTTGGGCAGGAGGCAGTCAGTGTGGCAAGATAGCACTGAACTGCAGGAACATAAGAACTGAGACCACAGCAGTCAACAGGGACCCACTTGTGCAAAGACTTTCAAACTTAGGATGCAACCCCAGGTTTGCCTGGCCTTCCCTGGTCTTTTGTTTGTGCATTTTGGTTTGGTGTGTGTGTGTGTATATACATATATATGTGTGTGTATATATATGTG
>NW_026058607.1:0-24110 GCF_023721935.1 Panthera uncia
TATCCTCAGAGGGGCAAAACTGAGAGCTGGAACAAAATACTCATTGATATTTTAGCACCTAGTTCCAAACCTATCCCAAGACCCTGTGGCTTTACCACCTTTGCACCCCATCAAACATGGAATATCTTTAAAACGAATCTCTTTGGGGGCATCTGGGTGGCTCAGTTCGTTAAGTATCCAATTTCTGCTCAGGCCATGATCTTGCCACTCAGGAGTTCGAGCTCTGTGTTGGGCTCTGTGCTGACAGCTCAGAGCCTGGAGCCCGCTTTGGATTCTGTGTCTCCCTCTCTCTCTGTCCCTCCCCCACTCGTGCTCTGTCTCTCTCTCTCTCTTAAAAATAAAATAAAAACATTAAAGAAAAAAACGAATCCCTTTTGTTTTGCTTAAGCCACATCCAGCAGATTTTTATCATTTGCAACCAAGTAGAATCCTTATTTATACACTCCTGATGGTCAACAGAAAGGACAAAGACACAAGAGTTGCAGGCATTCATTTTATGGAGCCATAAGATCTTCCTGAATTATTTAGGTAACCGTCCACCAGCACTTATGACCACGTACCTCTCACACTTAACCCAGAAATCTTAGTTATTAAGGTGATGCTTCATAATCTTTGCATCGGGCAACAACATGGCAAAAATACTGATACACCTTAGGCGAGACTGGGGAGTACATAGTGTGTTGATGGGTAATAAGTAACACACCCCAGCTCTTTTAAGGAGAGCACAAGACAACATACATCTAAGACAAACCAAATGCCTCATCTATTATTCACAGATAGTTCCAAAGATTCAGTAGGTGATCAAACTGATCTTCCAAAGATGTACCCCGGGTCAGTGCAAATATCACGTAGAGCCAGTGGTTCACTTCGACTGTCGTTCATTCTTTGTCATGTGTGCCTTCCTTCCTCTCACACCCCACCATCACTGTCCCCACCTCTACTCTAAAGTCACCCCTTCCGGCTTTCCCACCAGTCTCACTGTTCGGTGACAATATCAGGAACTAAACGATGAGAAGACAGCAGGAATGTACTATCTGCAAGGACTCGCAGATCAACAAACACCTCCGTGCAAGCCTGTCCCAGTTAGTGGGTAAATGAGTTCCCGCTTTGATTACTGAACAAGAATTGGCAAGAGTCAACGGATAGGCACTCTGTAAGACATGAAATATTCCCAATACTGAACCGAATTGTGTGTCGCTTTCTTTGGACTCCATCATTTTCATCCTCCCTCCTAACAAATCAGAACGGAAGACAGTCTGCTGACCAACAACATGCCATGGAAGGACCATTTGTGAATTTTCCATTGATACAACATTTTGCTCTTTTGTATCCACTTCCAGGGACATTCATCTTTTGATGAACTCCATGGTTCCTCTTGGTAGGAGCACCTAGGAGCCCAGGGAATTCTTTTTCTAGTCTACTCTAGTGGTAGAAACGCATCAGTTTCAAAAAGGCTGTGCTACATCGAGCACTCACTTTCCCTGCACTAATTCCAATAAATCCAGGAGAGAGTGTGGCACGAAATGGATGGACCCAGTCCTGACTCAGTATAATGGAGCCTTTATGCTGACATGCTCCATTAGGGACCACCACACACATCTTCCTCAATAAACAAGCTTACTGCTCAAGTAATAAAGTCATTTATGGAGAGAAGTCAGCCAAAAGACCAGGACTTATGGGAGGTTCTCAGAGAGGAATCATACCAAGTTGGGGTGAAAGAGAATCCCATATATTCAAATCAAGAGATCATCTTTCAAGTGGGAGCCCTAATTTTTATGGTCCTCACCTTACCTTTTCTTCACGGGTTCAGAAAAGAAGGCTCATGTGTACTGTCCCAAATAGGGAAAGGGAATTTGGTGACTTTTAAGTCAATTAAGCCCATCCTGAATATTAGAGTAGTTTTCTCTGCTTTTTTTTTCCAAAACATAAGAATTTCTGATCAAACAAGAACTTTTCCACGTTTAATTAGCCCCTTGTGTTCTGAGAAGAAAAGCAAAGGGGAATGTTAGAAAAAGTCTCTTATTGAAAGTCACTGTTGCAAGGATTTTAAATTTTTTAGTTCTACTGATTATTAAAAGATGTCACAAAGAAGGGGGCATTTCCTTTTCTCCGAGTTCCCATATGCTCTGTGGTGGAGACTAATTCTGTGTCTTTATCTAGGACCTTGCAAATCCAGGAGCTACAGGAGATGTGTTGATAAGGAGTAAATGTGAGATCAAAGGGAAACTTCTTTTAGAACATGGCTGCCTGGGAAAGAGATTGGAAGTCCCTAATATGCTTTACTGACCCTCACGACATACCACCGGCTCTTAATAGGACGCAATACATGCTTATTAACATTGCTGTGTATTTGCATACATATCTCTTCACATACAGGATATAGGACATATACATATATATGCATAGCTATGTACATAAATATATATATATATAAACATGTCTCTATTTATTTAGCAATCTAAATGAGGGTGTAAAGACCTCTGTACTTTTTTTTTTGGCAATTTTAAATCTTTTTCTCCTATATTAAGGGCATCACATACATACAGTAAAGTGAACTTCAGGTGTATAAGGTAATGTTTCAGAAGTCTATGCCTGGCTAACCATCACGTAGATTGAGATAGAAAGCACTCTCAGGGCTAAGAATTAACCCCAATTGAGCAGCTGCATCCCACAGAGAGGAGAGCAATACCATCAGCACTGACCAGCGCCCCTAATTTCACACCCTAAATGGTTGGTGTTATTACAAATCGCTCTGGGAGGTGGAAAATTCCCAGTGACCAAACGCTGGCAGATGTCAACCCGACCGGTAATTCCACCCCCTGCCTCCTGATGGGAAGGGGTTCCTCCCACAGGAGAGTCTGAAAACACCAGCCAGCCCTTTCCTGGCCTCCTTTGCAGCTAGCCCATGTGACTGTTCCAGCCAATGGGGGCCTTCCTTGCACTTATGCGACTACGTTCCAGCCAATGGGGGCCTCCTCGCAGCTAGCCATGGGACTATGTTCCCTGCAGTGTGGGCTGAGGGAGGTCTCCCGGAGTCTTCTGGTAAAAGAGAGATACCTGAAGAGAAAGCTCTGTCTTCAGCCAGGCATCTGTAGACATGGTGCTTCCAGCCGGGGCAGCTGTTCACAAGGGAAGGCGAGGGCAGTATGCTGAGGACAGCAGGAAGATGGAGGGCCAGCCCTTGAGGATATGGTCCAATCTTGGAACCAGGGATCAGGAAACTTGTGTAGTGAAGGGTCGGATAAAAAATATTTGGGGCCACACACAGTCTTTATTTCATATTCTCCTCCCCTCTTTTTCTTTTCCTTCCTCTTCCTCTCCTGATTTTTCCTCTTCTCCTCCTCCTTCCTCTTTTCTCCCCCTCCCCTCCCCCTCCTCTTCCCCCTCCTCCTCCTCTTCCTTCTCCTCCTCTTCCTCCTTCTCCTCCTCCTCTTCCTCTTCCTCCTTCTCCTCCTCCCCCCCTCTTCCTTTTCCTCTCCTCCTTCTTCCACCATCGTTCTTAGTTTGGGGGCTGTACAAAAACAGACGATGGGGTGTATTTGACAAACCAGCCATAGTGTTCTCTTTCTCTAGGCCAACCCAGCAACCACCTATCTCTTGAGTTCTTATTAAGGAATATGACTTAAAAGACAAACCTGCTGTTTTTAGGCTACTTTAATCCGGATATTTTCTTACTAAACAACACCCCCATGATACTGCAATGGACCTACGTTCTCAGACTTGAAGATGTGGCACCTTAAAGAAAAATGAACAATAGGGGTAGAAGTATCTGAGAGGCCACAGGGGAATATGCCAAAAGTGTATGAGGACTTTTTTCTCATGCTTATTTCTTTATTTTGAGAGCGAGTGTGTGAGCAGGGCAAGTGCAGAGAGGGAGAGAGAGAGAGAGAGAGAGAGAGAGAGAATCCCAAGCAGGCTCTGTGCTCAGCACACAGCCCACTACGGGCTCAGTGTACCATGAGATCATGACCTACACTGAAATCAAGAGCCCGATGCTTAACTACCTGAGCCACCCAGGCGCCCCAAGGAGGCGAGAAACTCTTAAGAGCAGAGCCCAAGTACCAGTGTTCCCCCCCAGCCGAATGATTTATACGGGTTGCAGCTGGCATCTCACCCCCTTCCACACCGTCAGTTATGGTTAATTTCATGTGTCAGCTTGGTGAGGCTCAAGCAAACACTCACTGAGGGGTTGCTCTGGACATATTCCGTAGGCTGGTTAGTATTTGCAATCAGTTAACTTTAAATGAAAGAGACTATGTGCAATCATGTGGGTGGCCCGCCCCTTATCAGTGGAAAGTCTCCAAGGGCAAAACTTGAGGTTTCCCTAAGGGAAGGAGAAATTCTGCCCCCACACTGCAGCATCTGTTCCTGCCTAAGCTCCAGCCTGCTGGCCTCCCTTCTGAATCGTGACCTTGCTAGCCTCCACAATCACGGGAGCTCACTCCTCGAAAGAAATCACAGAAGTACACTTGAAGCTCATTATTCGTGGGTTCAATATTTACAAGTTTGCCTACTTCCTGAAATGTGTTTGTGACCTCAAACTTAACACTCATGCTGCTTTCAGTCAATCGCGACATGCACAGATGGCAAAAGACTGGAGTCCCCTGATGCACACGTCCCCAGCTGAGGTCCAACAAGGCGGTGTTCCGCCTTCTTGTTTCATACTGCCCTCGTGCTGGAAATAAGTGTCCTTTGGCAATCTATTCAGTGCCACGCTTTTTGCATGTATCGAGCATACTGTAGGCAGCTTCGCTGTTTAAAATGACCCCCAAGCATAGAGCCGAAATGCTGTCTGGTTGTTCCCAAGAGCAAAAAGGCTGTGCGGGGGGGCTTGCGGAGAAATTGTGCATGTTAAATAACCTTTGTTTGAGCGTGAATTATAGTGCTCTCGGCTGTGATTTCGGTGTTAATGAATCAACAATGTGTTGTAAATAAGGTGCCTTTAAACACAAACACACATAAAACAAGGTTATGTATTGATCGGTCCACGAAACTATTGTGACCAGAGGTGCACAGGAACCTAACTCTGTATCTCCCCCAGGATCGATGTCACTAATGCAGCGTTTGTGGCAACTTTATAGAATATACCTACCACAAATAGAATCTGAGGAACAAATATATACAGTAGTATATATACTACTCTATAGCACCCCCCTGCCCCCCACCGCCACCGCCTTACCCATGGTTTTACTTTCTCATGGTCACCCCTGCTCTGGAACCAGGTGATCCCCCTTCTCCTGTCTTGTCAGAAGATCAGTGGTAACTTAATACAGTGTCACACGCTCGTGTCACCCACCTCACTTCATCTTAGCCCTTAGGGCATTGTATCCTCTCATGTCATCAGGGGAAAAAGGGTGAGGATAGTACCCATACGATATTTTGAGAGGGAGAGGGAGAGGGAGAGGGAGAGGGAGAGGGAGGGAGAGAGAGAGAGAGAGAGAGAGAGAGAGACAGGGACCACATTCACATAACTTTCTTACAGCATGTTGTTATAATTATCCTAGTTTATTATTAGTTATTGTTAATCTGCTACTGTGCCTGATTTCTTTTCTTTTTTAAATTTTTTTTAACATTTATTATTGAGAGAGAGACAGACAGACAGACAGATCGTGAGCAGGGGAGGGGCGGAGAAAGGAGGAGACAGAATCCGAAGCAGACTCCAGGCTCCGAGCTGTCAGCACAGAGCCCGACACAGGGTCTGAACTCACACACCACAAGATCATGGCCTGAGCTGAAGGCGGACGCTCGACCCACTGAGCCACCCAGGCGTCCCTACTCGGCCTGATTTCTAAGTCAAGCCTTAACACAGGGGTGTATGTATAAGAAAACACACAGTATGGATAGGGTCTGGTACCATCAGTGGATTCAGGCATCCACCGGGGGTCTTGGAATATATCCTTGCATATGTCTTATGTACACACACACACATATTTTTCTGGAGAACCCTGATAACACCAGCTCATCAAGTGTGGGCTCCCCAAGGGCAGGTTCATCAGAGAACAATGCCTTCTCTCCCTCTCGGGATAAAACCTGAGAAACCAGATCCTGACAGACCATTGAAGCCAGCGGTGATCTGAGCCCTGCAGACCTACTGAGCCTCTCCTCCCTCTGGCCTGGGTCTGGCCTTCAGCTGACCTCAACCACAGTCCCCGTCCACACGACCCCATTGTCTTTGCCCATCTCTGAGTCCCCTGCTTTCTGGCTTTCGACTGTCAAACCTCTACTCGTGGCTTCAGCCACATTCCACAACCATCTGAGTCTCACTTGCCCTGGGCCAGCATCCCTGGGCCAATATTTCTGCAACCTCAGCCCTGTTCCGGCATCCCTGCCCCCTCAGTCCTGTGCCAGCATCCCTGGTGATAGCCCAGCCCATCTCAAGACATGTTGGTCCATGATTCCTCTCCCTAGAATGTTCTCTTACCCCATCTTTTCTAGTTAACACTTACTTTTCTTCCACAACCCGGCTCCCACTTCCTGACTCAAGGAAGACTTCCTGGGCCTCCCTCGCTAGGTTCTCTTTGCTGTTTACCTTTCCTCTACGGTACTTGGCACGACTCTCACTTTTGTCATCTTCCGTTAGTATTCAGTCAGTTCTTAATAATTTTCTTAACGCTTCTGTTCCATGGATCCTTCTGGCAGTTTGGGAAAACCAGAATACTGTTTTCAAGTGCGCGATATGAAATACAGAAGATCACAAAGAAACTTGCATTTCAATATAATTGGTTATCAAAATATTTTCTTAAATGCCGCATGCTAACAGATGTGCTTTCTTATTAAGACATTAAATTACAAGATCTAGTGGAAGGTCTAATAACCACTGTACTTTTGAGCAGCGATAAGTACAAGTGATATTTTATAGCATCTGCAACAATTGTAATAAGATACAAAATATGGAATTTAGGGAGCAAAGTGAACAAAGCCACAGAGATTGCTAACTCTATCAGATTGTTGCTTAAATTCATAATGGAAAGGAATGGTAAACAGTTTTGAAAGTAAAGATAACATTTATTTTTTTTTTTTATCCAGCTTCACAGATTCCCTACCCCCTGCTGAATTCCATCTGTGTTCTCTGGATTAGAAAGTCCAGATTTGTGTCTGAATTCTCTACTGGATCCTGAAGCTCTGAAAGGCAGTCCTGTGTGATTTTGCTCACCATTGTACGCAAGTACTTAGGGCATAGTAAACACTTAATAAAAAGCTGCTGGAGGGCAAAATGGAAGGAAGAAAGGGACTCCACGGTATGCTGGGTATGCTCGGCTGAGCAGCCTTTCAGCCAGTGTTTTACAGCTCAAGTCCATTTTTATCTCTTGCAAACAATCTTCCGTGCTCGCTCTCTGCAAACCCACTGGGTTGGCTGTTCGTCCTCTGAACGCTCCTATCATGAAGTACTTCCTTTCCACCTCGCTCTTCCGGAAATTGTTGATTTCATTATCTGTCTTCTCACTCATACCTTTTGAATGGGAGCTTTATCAAGGGTAAGAGTCGTGTCTGATTTCACGCTCTGTGTCACCGGCCTTTACCAACGCCGGGATCGGGATGCGGTTTTGTACTCAATGAATTTGTAAAATGAAATCAAATTCGGTTCTCTCTTCCCCCCCCCCCCCCCCACAGAAGTGCCCTCTCTGTTCCTCCTCTCATGTCGCATGGGACCCAGGCTGCTCTGTGACTCACTCTCCTTGCCTTCCACAGTCCTGTGATTCCTCCTCCGTGGGCCCACGGGTCATGGGTCAGGCAATCCTACATTCATGCATTGGACTCAGAAACACACTCCATGAGCGGGAACAATAGTATGCATTTCATAAACCACAGAATTTGCTTTCTTTTCATCAGTCACTGGGAAACCAGGGACACGTATGTTCTTTGAAATGTGAATAACTTTCCTAAGAATCCCAAAGCAGCATATCTACTTGCATTTATCCCACCCAGCAGAAGAGAGCCAAGATTCAGTGGCCCCCAGAAGTCCCCAGCTTGAATGGCTGGGATCAGCAAGACGGGCACAGCCTCTAACCCCCTGCTCCTTCTGTCGCCCTGGAGTTTGCCAGAGGGATGGACACTGGCCGATTGGGACTTAGGCTTATTCTATTTGTCCACAGATTTGTTTGACGAGTCCCTTTGGTGGCCAGAGGAAGAGGAGGAAGAACAAAATACTTTGGAACACGTGTGAAATTAAAGCAGCTGCTGTGGGCAAAGGGTTGCTTATGGACAGAAGATTTCCCAATCTAAACAAACACAAACCTTGCTCACTCACTTTAATTGCTGCATGAATATACCACTTTGGGTTTATCCATTCCCCTGTGCACAGGCATTTAGGTTTTTCTAGCCTCTCAGTATTACAGACAGAGCATATTCATTTTTGCAAGAGCCTCCTTGGGTACGTTTTTTGAGAATTTCTCTAATGATACACACTAGAATAGAATTTCTAGGTCATGGAGTGTGCATATCTTAAACCGCATCAGAGATAGCCAAATTCTCCTCAAAATGCTTGTACAATTTATGCTACCATTAGCAATACAGGAGAAAGTGGCTACTGTTCCAAAACGCGATATTATCGGACTTTCTCATTTGAGCGATTTTAGGGGTGCAAGCTGGTAGACAATTGTAATTTTCGTGTGCACGTCTCTGACTGGTATCTTCTGGGAACTGTAGCTACCCACAAGTGCTTCTGATGCATTAAGGACCTGGTTGTAATTAATATAACAGCCCTGTAAGGTAAGTATGACTCTGCCATATTTTACAAATTTGCTTTCAACCCCACAGCTAGAATTCAAATCCCGGCTATTTTATTCACTTATTTTTTAAATGTTTATTTATTTATTTATTTATTTATTTATTTATTTTTGAGAGAGAGAGAGAGAGAGAGAGAGCACGAGCGAGCGCACAAGTGGGGTAGGGGCAGAGACAGAGAGGGGGAAATACAGAATCTGAAGCAAGCTGCAGGTTCTGAGCTGTCAGCATAGAGCCTGATGTGGGACTTGAACCCACAGACCGTGAGATCGTGACCTGAGCCAAAGTTGGACACTCAACCGACTGAGCCACCCAGGTGCCCCAAATCCTAGCTATTTTAAAGCATATACTTAACTACCCTGTATTATAGCCACTCCCTCCCTCTATTACCAACAGGTAGACAGTCGATCATTGCTAAAGATTGAAACTCAGTATATGCCACTGTGGTTGTCACTTAGTACTTTCTCTCCGTGCCCCATCACTGTTGCCAACTTAAAAACCCAGTGAGCCTCTCTTCACAACCCCAGGGCCAAGTACAGGTCTATACACACAGTAGGTTCGCCACAGTCTGTGACTTTTATAACAAAGACAATAATGGTGGTAATAAAACCCCAGTGAATTTCACAGACATGATAAGGTGGTGTGGCTTAAATGCTTTCTCTCTTTGTGGAATTAAGCTCCATACAGGTTAGAATCTTGTGAATGCAATGATTCTCCATTCTCCTAGAGTCTTCCTTGGAAGCTGGGACTCTCTTACCCTTTTCCTCCTCCTTTTCTTCCCCATCCCTCAATCTCAGGCCTTCTCTCTGTCTGTCTCTCTTGTTGCCTCTTTTCTCTTTCTCGATGTCTGATGGAACTAAACTTTTTTTTTTTGTTTCCTTTTTTGACCTTCAGGAACGAATTTGCTTTGTATATCACTATTGTGAGGACTGGAGGGGTGATATGAGAGTGTTTCTGATAGAGTGAAGGCAATAACCAGATAGAGTTCCTTGGGGGGGATGATTTCGTCAACTGTATTGACTCATTTTTATTTTAAACTGGACACATCTGCTGAGGGACCCGGCAGGGGGGATGTCTCTTTATCATTCGAGACGATCCACGAGACAGGCTTGCATAGACAGAGCGGGGCTTGATTTAGGGCTGTGTCCCAGTTGCCTGAGTGAGGTCTAGGGAATCAGACTTTCCATAATACACCCCGGATTAGTCATTCGGCAAGCAGGTGAATATTTGCTTTTGCAATTGTGCCTCCCTAAATAATCCAGAGAGATATAAAAACAGTGAATTCAGCTGCTCGTGAATAGTATGGATATTTGAGCTTTTGTGTGGTACCAATCCTTAGCAATATTTTTTTGTATTAAATACTATGAATCTACTTCACCTGTCAGCACTATTCAAAACACAGAATGCTGTATGAATAGAAAGGATGTTCTGGGATCTTGCAGATGATTACTGTTGCTAGGAAAACCACTTCCTGATATCTTTGTGCTTGCTGTATGTGTCTCTCTTTGTGTACAGCTTTGCAGTGACAAGCAAATTCATAGCATGGTATTGGGGAGGGATTGGGAAAGTTTAGAAATGTTTAAAGAACACTGCTTAAAGTTAAAAAGGGGATGTCATCTAAAATAATAGTTAAGAGTTCTGCCTGCTTTCATGTGGAGATTTATAGCTCTCAAAGGAGAGCAATGGGGCTGCATTTGTGCTATGCTGGTGCAGACTTCAGGGCCATTCCAGCCATCATTTTCTGGAACCTCAGAACTGGGTTATGCTTTTTTGGTGCCCGAGGAAATGACCGTCTTTTTCTCCTTGTGAATATTATGCCAATTATTGTCTCTATAGTGTCAGCTCTGCTTAATGTTGCTATTCTACAAGACCGATGGGAGGGAACCACACGCACTCTCTCTGGTTCACAGCCGGGAATGAAATCAGAGCCCAGTAAGATAAGCCCATTCATTCATTTGCTCAGGACGGGCATTCTTCCCAACTCTGCAGCAGAGGGGAGATAGGTATTGCTCGTTCTAGAAACTGGAACTTCCTGGGAGACCCAAAAGCAAATATGGCGTCGGTACCCATGCCGGGCACAAAGCCCTCCCCACAACCCGTGTGACACGAATACATAAATCATGGCAGTGACGTCACACCAAACATCTGCATTCTCGCAAGAGCCCCTCATCGTTTCTGTAGACCATCCACAAATTGAGGGACCCGGGATCAGGTATTTCAGCCCTCTGTCCTCATCTGTAAGATGGAGATAATGTGCTCATCCATTTAATAAGGCTGATGAGGGGACTCAGTGGCAAATGCATGCAAATAACTCATGACAGTGCCTGAAACATGTGAAAGATTTCATTAAGTGTTGCTTTAAAGACCCAGGAAAGGAATAGCATGCCCTAACATCTAGTCTGTTCCTCATGCCATGCTCACTTATGGATCTCACTCTTCTTCACAGACTGATGTTCCAGATGTTGACTTACCACTGTTTTCTTGAAATAGGTCAAAGAATCATCTTGCCAGCATGGGTTACTGGGTTTTTTAAACCAGTAATGTAATCATCATCATCATCATCATCATCGTCATATTTATAAAAAAAAATGTTTATTTACTTTGGAGAGAGCAAGAGGGTGAGCGAGCATGCAGGAGAGGGACAGAAAGAGAGGGGAATAGAGGATCCAAAGCAGGCTCTGTGCCGATAGCAGAGAGCCCGATGTGGGGCTTGAACTCACAAACTGCAAGATCATGGGATGCTTAACCGACTGAGCCTCCGAGGCGCCCGATCATCACCATCATCATCATCTTAATAATCACAATGATAAAGTGAACACTCCTCAATTATTCTCTGTTAGCCACCCGACTGCACTCTTGTTCTCTCATTTGAGCCACCCCTGTCCCGCCACCTCGACCACACAGGAGTAGGAAAGAAGACACGGAGGCCCAAATAAAGCTGGTGGGTTGCCTAAGGTCCCGGTGAAAACAGGACGAGGAAGCACCACCAACCCACCCACCAGCTGGTTCCACCAGGGAGAGCCACCCACGGAGCCATGAGGGAGAAAACCGAGAGAACGGTGTGGGGGATGCTCAAAGGTCATTTCAGTGATCAGGACCCTCGTGCCTGTCTCTGAGATTCCATCCTGGTTTGTCATGAAAATTATTTCCACATCTCGACTCCAGGAAAGGTTTGAGATAAACTGCGTCCGAAATCGCAACAGGGAACCAGGATGTGTGAATCGGAGACTTTTCTGTCTATGTTTCAGTCCCACAGAGGCCGTGGAACATTCCCATTCCAAGGCCACTGGGAGCCGGGACAGACCGTGACATCGGGCGGACTACAGGGCTTTAGGGATGCCAAGAAAATGGACTTCTTTTCTAAGGAGCACCCTCTGTGAGCCCCACCACAGTGTTTCTGCCTTTATGGAATTGAGAATGAGGCCAAAGCCATCATACAGTCCTCTCTCAGAGGACCCAATCTCCAGTTGATTGGTTAGAGTAGCCTGATCCCTACAGAATCCCATGCAGAGGGAGCATGGTTCTGTTGCATCCGGGGCCGCAGAGGGTCTGGAGTGCGCACTGCGGGTGTCGCGGTGTCGCTGAAGGCAAAGATAGGAAGCGAAACAGGAGATGAAGGATTGGTAGAGATAAACACCTTCCTATTTCACTGGGGGCAAGAGGTGACTCTACTCTCCCTGGATCTGAGATAACGGGGTAGGCCGCTCTTGGAGCGTAGCCTTGGATGACACGTGCCGGATACCCTTACGTCCAAAGTGTCACGTTGGGCGTATTTTCCTTATGACTGCTGGGAGAAGCAAGACAAAGCCACCCCAAGCTTCCAGTCCACTGTCAGCACACACAGATGTAAACGCAAGGCCTCTCATCCAAAGACTCTGCCCCCCGTGACTGCCACCCTGGCACTGAAGATAAACTCTGCATGGCTCTTGATGGATGCATCTGCTTGGGGGTGGGTGGGGTCCAGCGACACCAACAGCTCCTGGGCAGGGGTGGGGCTGTGATGGTTGGGATCCAGTTTATCTCCTGGCTTCCACTGATCCAGGCTGCCTGGTGAGCCCTCCCCCAGAGTTAATTTGCAATAAAGAGAACAAGGAGTTCCATTACATTCCGTCAATCGCTCATTTGTATTTACAACTAACATTTTTTGAGGACTTCCTATATGCCAGGCCCTATGCTGTGCCTTTTCTATATGTTATCTCCAGTGTGCAAACGGATTTTCTCTTAATGTGTGAACGTTACGTTTTAAATATTTGAAGCCAGCCCTCGTGGTTTATTTTTCTACCGCGCTCCATAAAGGTAGATACTTGATTTTTAAATATCAAAATTAATAAAACGCAACCCTGTAATTCTACTCTCAGGGACTTTTCCTAAGAGAGCAATCAAACAACTGCATAAAGACAGACGCATAGGATGAGAACTGCAGCAAAATTTACAACTTAGAAAAATTGAAAAATAACCTAAATGCCCATCAATTAAGGATATGTGGGTATCTGTAAGTATATGTGTGTTCATGTGTGTGTAACCAAGTATGTCTATGTGTGCACATTTGTAAATACATACACATCCGCATGCACATACGTACACACGTGTATATACACAAGCACATGGGTACACATGTGTGTGCACGTATCTATATGATGCCGGAGGTATATTTAACATATTCAAGATACATTTTCGATGAAAAGGCCAAGTTTATCAAAATGCTAGTTCCATATCCTTACAGTACCTACGAATGAAGACCCAAGATGGACATGTATATACATAAAATTGCTCACAGTTTTTTTGGTTTGTTTTTTTTTTTTCCCCCAGATGGGGGCAGGGAGGGGAATTTATGGGCAAAGACGTCATCTTTCTACTCTATGTATTTCTGTATTTTTTAAAAACTAATAAGCATGTATTGATTGTGTAACCAGCTTCCCCCGGATAAAGTTATGTACACCTGGGAGGAAAAGGGAGGCAAGGCGTACCACACACACACACGTTGTGCAGCCGTGAGACCTCAGCCGTTTAATTACCACCAATAGCGATGAAATAATTTTATTTTCTTAATTTGCCTGATTAATTATTTTTTATCCAGGGCATTTGACACATCGAAACGGTGATTAAATATATAAAAGGAGTCTCGGAAATAAAGGAGCAAGTAACTGAGGTAAAATTAAGTACTTTGAGAGGTCAACACACTCATTTTTATAGGCCAACAGTCTATAAAGGCGACAGCCTTTGGGTAAACACAGAACTCATTTTGATGAAAACAGGATCAACAAAATCCCCTCTGCGGGGTATCAGGACTCTTCTTGAAAGCTCTTACTTCCCTAAACACGCAAATACCTAGAATGGGCATTAGGGGCCAGAAAGCCCCAGAAAGACTTGTATGCAAACTCAGAGCAAAGCTCTCACGGAGCTTTTGAGGCACAGCGGAAGTATATAGATTTGAGTGTCGTTAATACTGGAATCAATCTCAATTCCCCCAAATACAAGTTTTAAAACAAAGGACAAGGGCCTTAATCTCTCTGCAACTCAGTTTCCTTATCTTTAAAATGGGAACAGTACCCATCTCTCTTGGAATGAGACAAATGCATCGTGTTTCATACAATAGGCAAGGAACAGTGTTAGCAACTTAGTGGAGTTCATACCAGCTCAACAGACATTTACTAAATAGTTATGTTCGCACCATGAACTTTACCAGGTTTGGGAGGATGAAAGAGTTATAAAAATCCACCTCAGACCTCAAGATCTTATAATGTAGAAGGAGGGATTTATTGTCTTCAGTTATAGTTCTTTATTTTCTGAGACATACTACCATAACACATTCATAAAGCCTGTGGCAAATAATGCATTACTGCTACCAAAATCCTGAAGTTTGTACATTTCAAGTTTTACAAATTGTCCATGTCAATTTTGTAGTTTGCAATTTTTATAAATTTGAGTTTATAAGTTCATACACATGACGTGATCAACTCTTTCTTTCTTTACCCCTTCCTTCCTCCCTCCCTCTTTTTCTCTCTTTCTTTTCTTTCTTTCTCTTTCTTTCTTTCTTTCTTTCTTTCTTTCTTTCTTTCTTCTTTCTCTTTCCTTCTTGTCTCTCCCTCTCTTCTTTCCTCCCTCCCTCTCCTTTTCTTCCTCTCTCTCTCTCTCTCACAGCTTTATTGAAATAGAAATCTACATATCATACAATTAGCCTGATACACTTTCTTCATCGGTAGAAAAGGGTAAGTAGTTAAAGAGCTGGCACAGGGAAATGATTTATGACCCTAAGCCTTCCATGCTTGGGCCGTATCCTTACTTGTTCTAATGCACCTTTACAAACACCATGTTAAAAAACAGCCTTTTTTATTCAGCTGCAGATTATCTATTTGGGGGAGGGGGAGGGTGGAGGGATGGGCATCAGAAATCAGAGTGTATCATTGTAAACGGACATAATCCATCAGGAGTGCTGGGGTAAGAAAAATGACGATGTGATCCACTTATCTAATGGAGTGCTGCACACAGAGACTTTACAAATAGACTCCTTCTCTCTGGGAGCTCTCAAAGAGCATGGATGGAGACAAATACAAGGATCTAATTTATTTGGTAGATAAGAGAATTAATTGCTGTTATCTGCCATAAACACAAACAGGGGGGTGGGATGGGGAAGGCGGCTGCTGCTTTGCTCCTCTGTTGCGGAAAGACTTCCTGGAAGGGGCGGGGCCTCGGGAACCATGTGACTGATGACAGGGGAAGAGAGTGCCCAGTCTGGAGACACAGGGAATTGGGGGCCTCCGAGGGAGGAGGCCATTTCCCTGCCTGCTCTAATGTGTCTGTGTCAAGACAGACACACTGAATGGTGACAGTGAGTGGAGGTGACACTTCCTCTCCATTGTGTGAACCATTTTCATCAAATGGTTGGGGGGACTCAGAAGCATAAGCACATGTGCGTCTCTCTCTTTGTCACTGTCTCATTCTCCCTTTCCTGTAAGAGGGACGCCTAGTAGACGGATACTCTCAGCCCCAGGTCTGTCTAAGGGAGTGAGCCAATGGAAGGAGGATTCAAATGCAGGAAGAGGGCAACAATTAAATCAAAGAGCCAGAACCCCACTGGGCACCTGGTGGTGGATGTGAGCAAATGGCTCCATGCTGTGACCGATGAGGCCATATGTTATCACCAGAAGTGACCCCTCCTTAACAACCAGCCAGGCGGCCTTATGACCAGATTTCCTGACTCATGTGGAAGTTACCCGTGTGAAGCCTGATACTGAGGAATACAGCCAGCAGGTTAATTTATTCAGGCTCCAGATCGCTCTCAGAAAGAAACAGGTCCCTATCTCAAGGCGCTGCAGAAGATTCACAACCCAAGTGTGAAAGGAATGTTAGGTTTCAATAACAAATTAACTTTTACATCAAGCCTTTTTGCTGCTGGCTGGAAGAATCTTTGTCAGTTCATGGTTCCTCAATCAAGTTATAATTGCGGGTCTACGTTCCGAGATATTCCCAGGGCAAAGACACCAGGATGTCTCAGACCTGCGCAGTCTTAACACGGTAGCCAGTAGCCGTGTGCAGCCACGAAACTGAATTAGAATTAACTGAAATTTGAAATTCAGTTCCTCAGTTGCACGAGCCACGTTTCAGGTGTTCAATAAGCACGTCTGGCTGGTGGCTGTCACACTGGACCACGCAGATATAGAACATTTCCACCATAACATTTCCATGATGGTCTACACTGACATCATCTAGCATCTTAAAGAATTTTCTGAGCTGCCCTCACTCTCTGCTTTTCAGCCAAGGAGGCTGAGATTCAGAGAGCTTATGGAATTTGCCAAAGGTCCCTCAGATTCTAGGTAGCAACACTGCGACTCAAACTTCTTCCTGGGGGACCCATAATTCTTTCGCCACTCCCTTCTCTTTCCCATCACAAGCCTGGGATGGGGGGAGTCTAAAACTAACCAGAGAATGAGGTAACCTGCCTCTTGAGCCATGCTTCCCATGAATTAGTTATCACATAAACTTCATGCCATCTTAAATTAAGATTTTCAGACTCAGGGGCACCTTGGTGACCCGTTTCAGATTCTACGTCTCCCCCTCTCTCTGTACCCCCCATCCGCTTGGACTCTCTCTCTCTCTCAAAAATAAATAAACACTAAGGTTTTCAGATACTCAAATGTCCAGAATTGTGAAACTCAAAGATTATTCTCTTTATTTCTCCTATTTTCACATTTCTCTGAGGAGTGACGGCCTCCCCACCTAGCTTGGCTGAAGATAGAAAGGCAAGTCCCCGAATAAAAAGCACATCAATTAATATAACAAAATATTACCCACACTCCATAGGTCTAAGTGAGAAGGACTGGGTAGATGAAGGTAGGTCTTCACCGACCCCATTGCCTCAAATGAGTTCAGCCCTTCCAGTGTAGACAATCACCTTTAACTCTCAGTGGCTTAGCCCATACAGTTCATTTCTTATTCACACAAAGTCCCCCGAAGGTAGAGCACCTCCCGGCTGCGTGACTCTGTGGGTACAAATCATCCCGACCCTGTGACTCTGGCCACCTAACCCATGGCCTTTCTGCTCACCAGCTAAAGGAACGAGAGAGCATGGGGAATCCCACAGGGACTTTGCATCTCTCAGTCCAGAGTGACTCCTTGACATGTTTCACTCCCAACAGCGATTTCAGTCACATCATCTGCCTCACTGACAAGGCACAGAGAATGGTAGGGGAGGGAAAGGACTGGTGGGTGGTCATGCTTATCTTTGCCACACTGGTGACCGCAAAAGGTTGACAATAACAAAAAGAGCAATACTTGATTGAGTACGTGCCTGTGATCGAATGCTCTGTGTGTAATATCTCATTTAATTCTTACTACAGATGGGAGGTAAGTGCTACTATTCTCTCTCTTAAAGATGAGCACAGAGGAGCTTAGATGGGTTAAGAGACATGGCTCAGGTCAAGTGCATAGCAGATGGCAAAGCCAGAGATTGAACTCAGGTCTGACCAATATCAAAGCTTTGTTAGGACTGGTTAAACATCAGATTTTATTTTTTTAAGAAAAAAATAAAGTTGCACTCTAGAATGGAACTTCGGTAGAACTTTGTGCAAAGATGGAAATGTCACTGCATCTGTGTGATCCAATACAGTAGCCAGGAGCCACATGTGGGCACTGAGCACTTGAAACGTGACCAGTGTGACCAAGGGACTAAAATTTTAATTTCAATTTCAGTTGCATGGAGATTTAAAAAAATTGAATTGATAGTATTATAATTTAACTTTCCACGTTTAACTGCTCCTTCTTTAAATATAGAGTGAAGTTCGGGGCGCCTGGGTGGCTCAGTCGGTTAAGTGGCGGGCTTTGGCTCAGGTCACGATCTCTCGGTCCGTGAGTTCGAGCCCCGCGTCGGGCTCTGTGCTGACAGCTCAGAGCCTGGAACCTGTTTCAGATTCTGTGTCTCCCTCTCTCTGACCCTCCCCCGTTCATGCTCTGTCTCTCTCTGTCTCAAAAATAAATAAACGTTAAATATAGAGTGAAGTTCTTTGAGGTCAAAGATCATAATTTACTCATCTCATTATCTCCTTTAGGTTAGGCAGAGTGCTTTGCAGATAAAGATTGCTCAGTAAATATTTATAGATTATTTCTTAATATTAATCCACTGCAGAACTTTCTGGCTTATTAAGAATGCAGATTTACAGTGATCCACTCTACTTGCCTAGAAAGGGTCAATGGACTTTAAAGCTCTCTCTGACCAGCAACTTGCTTCTTCTTTTCATTTCACCTACAAGATTAGCATCAGCAATGAGACATCTTTTGGTATTTTCAGAACTTGCTTCCAAGGTTTTAAAAAAAATTACTGTTTTTTTTTTTTGGGGGGGGGGAGTACTGAGTCCCTCATTTTCCATACTGATTTTTTTAAAAAGGAAAATGAAGACCTAGTTTTAAGTGCTTCTTTCAGACCAAACAGGAACAGAATGAAACGGAGAAACTTAATGGATCTCTTTCTGTGAACAAAATGACAGATAAAATATCTATTTTGCTCACATATTTTTCATTCACAGACAGTTCATTTCAGTAAATATCTTACCACCTGCGCTTGTCTATTTTCCAAGGTTTTGGGGAAATTTCCAGTAAGTTCCGTGGGACTCTATGGTTGGTATTTATGAGGCTGTGCTTAGAGGGAAATTGCATCACGGATGTCATCAGCTCCCTTTTTTCTGTGTTTTTCTTGAATGTATAGTTGGCAAGCTCTCAAAACCCTTATCAGGTCCTAACGCAAAGATACATGTGGCCTCTACAGCTGGGTTAATATTTACAAAGCATTCTCTGCTCCCAGCCTTTTTCTTGTATGTCCCTTTCCCGTGGTTCCTGCCTTTTCATAGGTCTGTCATATGGAGATTGGAAGAGGCCACGTCTATACTGACAGAGAGGGTTTTCTGTGGCCTCCCTGCGGAGGAGCTCCTCACTGAATCATTAGGACTCAGATGCCAGGTTTCTAAATGCTCTACACCAGGGTTTCTCGGCCTCAGCAGATTTAGCATTTGGGGCCACATAATTGTGTTCAGGGGACTGTCTTGTGCTTTGTAGGATGTTTAGCAGCATCCCCAGCTTTGAGGGGTTAGGATGCCAGGAGCATCCCCCCACCCAGTCATGTCAACCAAAATGTCTTCCGACGTTGCCAAATATCCCCTGGGGGGCAACACTCTCCCTCCCCTTCATCCAGGTGACACCTGTTTTAGTTGTCAGCTCACGTGTTATCCCCAGGGGATCAGGATATGGGTCATGTCTGTGGTTGTCACTCTCTTAGGACCTTTGAAGCATATACTCTCAGTTTGTAGCTACCTGTTCCTCAATGACCATCGCCCCTGGTCCTGAATTATCACTGTGATGCACATGGCAAGGACCCAGTGAAGGTTTTCCTCTAAGTAACTTGCTTTGAGAATTGCCTTATATTTTCAGAGTTCAGCAATACTTTTTGGGTTAGTTTCCTCTCCTCATCACACACAAACAAAGGGTCCTTAGCTCCTGTGCCTTCATAGAATTCACTTGACCCTGGCGTGACGTTTTTAATAACAAAGATTAGAGGTGAGATGATCACAAACTTTCCTTAACAGGATGATGGATTTAGTGTCATGGCTCCGACCTCTCTTTATGATAGAAGAATCCATTTTCAGTTTAAAATTAGTTTGCAAATCACATTTTCCAGCAGAAGAGCAAGACTGGGGAGCTGCACAGCAAGGGTAGTGCCCAAATGGTCTGGAAAAGACCTCAGACCCTCTGCTGATTTATTCCTTTAACAGACATTTCATATTTGTTGACTGAATGGATAAGTAATAGGCCAGGTTTTGTTGACTGAATGGATAAGCTATAGGCCAGGTTTTCTGCTAAAGCTGGAAATATAATAATGAGCAAAAATAAGTATGGCCCCTGCCATCTTGGAATGTGTCTAACTATAGGATGACGCTAACTAAATAACTATATCATTGAATGTGTAGCTACAAACTGAGATTATATGCTTCAAAGGTTCTAAGAGAGTGACAACCATGGGACACGACCCATACCATGCTCTGCCTCCCCAAGGATGACACTTGAACTGAGAACTGAAACATAAATGCAAGTCAACTAGATGAAGTAGGGGGGAGAGAGTCCCAGAAAAATGGACCTATTTGAGAGGGATTATGATAAGTTAAAGATTCTGGGGAAAACCCAAAAGGCAGCGGGTTTGGAACACAGAAAACACAGGGCGGGATGTGCATGGGGAGGCCATGTTGATAAAATTTACATGCTGTGCGTAGATCCCATGAAGCCGGCTGCTCTTTACTCTATCAGCAGAAGCTCATTGCTGCACTTTGAGCAGCCAAGTGAAAGATTATATCTGCCCTGTGCAGAGGTCTCACGCTGCAGTTTGGAGAATGAATTGGGAGGTTGTATGCAATGCGGTGGGAGAGAATAAACTCAGGTGGCTGTCCAGGTTAGAGAGCAAAGAACTCAGGCCAGGAGGGTCTCCTGAAGACTGAGAGAGGTACAAGAAGGAGTGTTACTTGGAAGCTGAACCAAACAGGTAAGGTGAAGGATTGGACCAGTAGGTCCCACTGGGGGCAGACCAGTTACAGCTGGTATCTCTCCTGGTGGGTTGAAGTCCTTGTTGAACCAGTGTTCGACATGCTGCCTCTCATCCCTAGGAGGCTCAGAGAGGGAATTCAGGGGGAGAAAATGGTTCAGGCTGCCTCCTAAGGTTTCGGCATACAGTATTGGAAGGTTGGGGTCATTGGTCCAGCGAGTGAACACTAGGGAAGAAACAAGTTTGTGCTAGGACGTCATGAGCTTTGTTGAGGTGCCTTTCTGATATTACGGGAAGAAGAAATCTGGTTTGCTGCCCTGCAAGGAGGGGAACTTTCCCAAGGATGAGACGTATTAACTGGGGGTGGTCATTTTGTAGGACATGCATTAGCCACGTAGTACCTAATGTGATATTTGGACAACTGCTAAGCAGGGGCTGATTAGTATCAGCGGATGGCAACAGAATTGTAAAAATGAAAAAGTGACATTTGTCAACCACGGTTTCCTTCCTCGTCCCCATTTCAGCTAGTCCTTGAAAACCCAAAACACATCCTGTGCACAGCTTGCTGCATGGGCACCTGGTGCAAGGAGAGGATGCTGACAATGTTAGGAATGCCCCATCCACTTCTGGCCGGAGACAAGCCACTTGTCATGTTACGTCTCACCCAGGACATCTGTAGGAGAGATTCTCCTTTTCTTCACCTTGCATCTGCTCAGTATCTTAATCCCAAATTGTGGGAGTGAAACTCCGGCAACCTTTAAGGATATAATTTGCTTCCTATTACATTATTTCTTCCCGTACAGGAGAGACCAAGTGTTTGTCATTTACGAGTGTCATGTCATTACATTCCATATTGCAGTGTAATGATGTGAAATGATTAAATGACAAAATGCCAGCTCACTGCCAAAAATTTAAAGTGGCATACTTTTATTTGTAGATTGGAAAGCTATTATTAATTCTTATATTGACTTTGCCAGATGAAATGAAGCAAGCAAAATGGTGCATACAGAATCGGGGTGCCATTAGGTGAGGTCCTGAGCCCCAGTGCCAGCGTAAACAGAAAGAGCTCTCCGGTTCTGGCACCTTCTTCAGGCTACACGTCCAGAGCTAAACGTATTAGTTTAGAACAGTCCTGTCACCTGATGAATGTGGAGTGACAGGCATCAAAATACAACCTGACTGGAGTTTTTATTGGAAGAAAAATGGGAACTGAGAACAGGTGGCTAAGAAAATAAAATGGCCTCTCTGTGTTCTGCCCCCTCCTTCACCACTGTGTCTCCACTGGTGCTTATTGGGAAATTGAGTTTTATCCTTTTTTCTCTTTTAAGGGGGCGGGGAGAGGGGGGGGAGAGCCTACAAATAGCGTTTCGTTTCCATCATCAGATCACCAGAAGACTCTGCAGTTGGTAAAATAACAACTTCTCCTTTTTTCTCCCCCTAGGCTATAAAATCACACATGGAGATCTTTGAAGGAGGGTTCAAAAATCACATTCTCAGAACTATATGTTTTTTAAGCTTTTAGAGTTCAAATCTGTATGACCTCGTGTTTGAGGATCTGTGAAGAAATGTGTTCACACCTGCCATTTCTATCATTTATGCTCTCATTCTAGGAACCCATTTATCAGGCAACTTCAGTAGAATGTTCTTGCAACCACAGTCGAGTGACTGCCTTTTGTTTCCTTTTGTTTTCTCTCCTCTGGGCAATTATATATTCCTAGTCTCTGAGGAGACGAGAGAAAAGCCATAGGTCTCAACCTGGCCACGTGTCCCACTGGGTCTTCTACCTAAGCAATGCTCTTGCCCTAGGAACTCTCTGCCTTGACGTGGCAAATGAAATCAAGGTACACAGTGTTATTTTGCTTCATCTTCTTACTACCTGTGGACACTCGCAAGGCTACTCACCTGTGGCACGCTCATTTTAAAACAGGAAGGACACCAAACGCTAATGAGCTCCTAGATTTATAGACAATAACTTCAGGCCTGCCAAGGTGGCCAACAATCTTTGCCGCTGCTCCAATGCAGGGGACATGTCGCCTTGTTTCTGGCACATTGGCAGGAGCACAAAGAACACATTCTTCATGGAAGAGGACTGAAGTGGACAGTGGTTCAGGTAACAAAACTGTCAGGAGGCCATTTGACTTGTGGCAGATACTTAAAGGTTTAGTGATTGGAAAAATATCACTCTGTCAGACAGTCCCCTCTGGAGATAAGATGGCTTGCCATTTCATTTGGATTTTCAATGAAAAGCCCTGTGTTGCGTTCATCAAAAAGTGCAAAGTGGGCACAAGCTTGTGCCTACAGCACCGTGCCCAGGAAATGCTACCTCTCCTGATCTTTCTGTCCATTGCTTCTTTTGAGGTTTCGCTTTCTACGTCTCTCTGGCACCGGCTCGTATTTGGCAGATAGCGAGAACTGAAGGTTCTCTTGGAAGACAATACACGGAAGAGCATTGGAGGATTTTTTTCCCCTTTATATATAGATGGCTTTGTCATTCTGCCCTAAATCATGAATGCATAAAGTAGCTGCCAAGAACAGCTCAAATGGCTGCATCAAGGACCCTGAAATAATAGGCTGGTACCACCCACATCTGCAAAAGAGATCATATTATGCGTGTTCTGACTGGCACACATAGAAGAATGGGTTAACCTAAGACCTCTGTCACATTCTCATGGCTTGTGGGTATTGCATATTTTCATGAAGAAATTCTGTTCTCCAGTAAGTCATTCGCTCTCCCTGAAATCACCGAAAACCCGGGCCTTCTCCCTGATGACACCTGTTTTTTTCATTTTCTCATGTATTCAACACCTGCTTAGTTGTTCGTCAAAGTGCTCTAGGTAAGTGGTGAAAAGGACAGATACTGTCCCCGGGGTCATTGAGCTGAGGTCCCAGGAATGACTGAGAGAAAAGGAGCAAATAAGGAAGACAATTTCAGATGGTGAAAGTGTCACGGGAAGGTGATCACACAGAGCAGTGGAACTGAGAGAGAGTTAGGACTGGGCAAATACAGCTGGTGTAGTCACAGAAGGCTTCCAAGAGGAGGTGACATTTCAGTTGAGAATGAACGCTGGAGTGGCAGTCACGTTAGTCTAGGGAAGCACCTTCCCGGCAATGGGGGTGCAGGTATAAAGAAAGACTGTACATTAGGAACGAGCTTGGGCAGGAGGCAGTCAGTGTGGCAAGATAGCACTGAACTGCAGGAACATAAGAACTGAGACCACAGCAGTCAACAGGGACCCACTTGTGCAAAGACTTTCAAACTTAGGATGCAACCCCAGGTTTGCCTGGCCTTCCCTGGTCTTTTGTTTGTGCATTTTGGTTTGGTGTGTGTGTGTGTATATACATATATATGTGTGTGTATATATATGTG
>NW_026058608.1:0-3509 GCF_023721935.1 Panthera uncia
CTATTTTTTGAAATAAATTTATTTTATTAAATAGACAGATATATATTGTGGAATTTTGTGTTTTTTTCAATATATGAAAATTATTGTCAAATTGTTTTCCATACCACACCCAGTGCTCATCCCAAAAGGTGCCCTCCTCAATACCCATCACCCACCCTCCCCTCCCTCCCACCCCCCATCAACACCTCAGTTTGTTCTCAGTTTTTAAGAGTCTCTTATGCTTTGGCTCTCTCCCACTCTAACCTCTTTTTTTTTTTTTCTTCTCCTCCCCCATGGGTTTCTGTTAAGTTTCTCAGGATCCACATAAGTGTGAAAACATATGGTATCTGTATTTCTCTATATGGCTTATTTCACTTAGCATCACACTCTCCAGTTCCATCCATGTTGCTACAAAGGGCCATATTTCATTCTTTCTCATTGCCATGTAGTACTCCATTGTGTATATAAACCACAATTTCTTTATCCATTCGTCAGCTGATGGACATTTAGGCTCTTCCCATAATTTGGCTATTGTTGAGAGTGCTGCTATAAACATTGGGGTACAAGTGCTCCTATGCATCAGTACTCCTTGGGTAAATTCCTAGCAGTGCTATTGCTGGGTCATAGGGTAGGTCTATTTTTACTATTCTGAGGAACCTCCACACTGTTTTCCAGAGTGGCTGCACCAACTTGCATTCCCACCAACAGTGCAAGAGGGTTCCCGTTTCTCCACATCCTCTCCAGCATCTACGGTCTCCTGATTTGTTCATTTTGGCCACTCTAACTGGCGTGAGGTGATATCTGAGTGTGGTTTTGATTTGTATTTCCCTGATGAGGAATGACATTGAGCATCTTTTCATGTGCCTGTTGGCCATCCGGATGTCTTCTTTAGAGAAGTGTCTATTCATGTTTTCTGCCCATTTCTTCACTGGGTTATTTGTTTTTCGGGTGTGGAGTTTGGTGAGCTCTTTATAGATTTTGGATACTAGCCCTTTGTCTGATATGTCATTTGCAAATATCTTTACCCATTCCGTTGGTTGCCTTTCAGTTTTGTTGGTTGTTTCCTTTGCTGTGCAGAAGCTTTTTATCTTCATAAGGTCCCAGTAATTCATTTTTGCTTTTAATTCCCTTGCCTTTGGGGATGTGTCGAGTAAGAGATTGCTACGGCTGAGGTCAGAGAGGTCTTTTCCTGCTTTCTCCTCTAGGGGTTTGATGGTTTCCTGTCTCGCATTCAGGTCCTTTATCCATTTTGAGTTTATTTTTGTGAATGGTGTGAGAACCTGGTCTAGTTTCAACCTTCTGCATGTTGCTGTCCAGTTCTCCCAGCACCATTTGTTAAAGGGACTGTCTTTTTTCCATTGGATGTTCTTTCCTGCTTTGTCAAAGATTAGTTGGCCATACTAACTTTGTGGGTCTAGTTCTGGGGTTTCTATTCTATTCCATTGGTCTATGTGTCTGCTTTTGTGCCAATACCATGCTGTCTTGATGATGACAGCTTTGTAGTAGAGGCTAAAGTCTGGGATTGTGATGCCTCCTGCTTTGGTCTTCTTCTTCAAAATTACTTTGGCTATTCGGGGCCTTTTGTGGTTCCATATGAATTTTAGGATGGCTTGTTCTAGTTTCCAGAAGAATGCTGGTGCAATTTTGATTGGGATTGCATTGAATGTGTAGATAGCTTTGGGTAGTATTGACATTTTGACAATATTTATTCTTCCAATCCATGAGCAGGGAATGTCTTTCCATTTCTTTATATCTTCTTCAATTACCTTCATAAGATTTCTATAGTTTTCAGCATACAGATCTTTTACATCTTTGCTTAGATTTCCTAGGTATTTTATGCTTCTTGGTGCAATTGTGAATGGGATCAGTTTCTTTATTCGTCTTACTGTTGCTTCATTGTTAGTGTATAAGAATGCAACTGATTTCTGTACATTGATTTTGTATCCTTCAACTCTGCTGAATTCATGTATCAGTTCTAGCAGACTTTTGGTGGAGTCTATAGGATTTTCCATGTATAGTATCATGTCATCTGCAAAAAGCGAAAGCTTGACTTCATCTTTGCCAATTTTGATGCCTTTGATTTCCTTTTGTTGTCTGATTGCTGATGCTAGAACTTCCAGCACTATATTAAACAACAGCGGTGACAGTGGGCATCCCTGTCGTGTTCCTGATCTCAGGGAAAAAGCTCTCAGTTTTTCCCCGTTGAGGATGATGTTAGCTGTGGGCTTTTCATAAATGGCTTTTATGATGTTTAAGTATGTTCCTTCTATCCCGACTTTCTCAAGGGCTTTTATTAAGAAAGGGTGCTGGATTTTGTCAAAGGCCTTTTCTGCATCGATTGACAGGATCATATGGTTCTTATCTTTTCTTTTATTAATGTGATGCATCACGTTGATTGATCTGCGAATGTTGAACCAGCCCTGCATCCCAGGAATGAATCCCACTTGATCATGGTGAATAATTCTTTTTATATGCTGTTGAATTCGATTTGCTAGTATCTTATTGAGAATTTTTGCATCCATATTCATCAGGGATATTGGCCTGTAGTTTTTTTTTTTACTGGGTCTCTGTCTGGTTTGGGAATCAAAGTAATACTGGCTTCATAGAATGACTCTGGAAGTTTTCCTTCCCTTTCTATTTCTTGGAATAGCTTGAGAAGGATAGGTATTATTTCTGCTTTAAACGTCTGGTAGAACTCCCCTGGGAAGCCATCTGGTCCTGGACTCTTATTTGTTGGGAGATTTTTGATAACCGATTCAATTTCTTCACTGGTTATGGGTCTGTTCAAGCTTTCTATTTCCTCCTGATTGAGTTTTGGAAGAGTGTCGGTGTTTAGGAATTTGTCCATTTCTTCCAGGTTGTCCAATTTGATGGCATATAATTTTTCATAGTATTCCCTGATAATTGTTTGTATCTCTGAGGGATTGGTTGTAATAATTCCATTTTCATTCATGATTTTATCTATTTGGGTCATCTCCCTTTTCTTTTTGAGAAGCCTGACTAGAGGTTTGTCAATTTTGTTTATTTTTTCAAAAAACCAACTCTTGGTTTCGTTGATCTGCTCTACAGTTTTTTTAGATTCTATATTGTTTATTTCTGCTCTGATCTTTATTATTTCTCTTCTTCTGCTGGGTTTAGGCTGCCTTTGCTGTTCTGCTTCTATTTCCTTTAGGTGTGCTGTTAGATTTTGTATTTGGGATTTTTCTGGTTTCTTGAGATAGGCCTGGATTGCAATGTATTTTCCTCTCAGGACTGCCTTCGCTGCATCCCAATGCGTTTGGATTGCTGTATTTTCATTTTCGTTTGTTTCCATATATTTTTAAATTACTTCTCTAATTGCCTGATTGACCCACTCATTCTTTAGTAGGGTGTTCTTTAACCTCCATGCTTTTGGAGGTTTTCCAGACTTTTTCCTGTGGTTGATTTCAAGCTTCATAGCATTGTGGTCTGAAAGTATACATGGTATAATTTCAATTCTTGTATACTTATGAAGGGCTGTTTTGTGACCCAGTATATGATCTATCTTGGAG
>NW_026058609.1:0-23975 GCF_023721935.1 Panthera uncia
TCTTTTCCTTTGACTTGCGATCCAGATCCACGGGAAGGGGAAAAACAGCCTGAGAGATAAAAACCACAAGGGGGAAAAAGAGAGAAATCAATGTGCTTTAAACATGATGACAGGATGGGTTGTTTAAATTGCTTCTGTACATTGATTTAAAGCATGCCCAGTAGAAACCTCTATTATATTAACAATCTTTTCCCTTCATTTCAATCATTGCCGTTGCTGTATCTTATTACCTTCCAGACAGATGATGTCCAAATATAATGTTGAGTACGATTTTTTTTTTTATTATTATTATTTGTTAGAGGAATGATGGGCAATGACTTAGAGGTCTGGGGACAGGATTAGTACCATAAAGAATGTGAATTCCAAATAACCCGAGGTAATGATAAATCAACCTTGCATTTAACTATAGATTATTTCCTAGATGTGTTTCTATATATGGCAGTTCTTTCAGGCTTTAGAAGTATAGAGAGATAGGACGGGATACTGGCCATACACTGTAAGTTGTTGGAAATGGATAGCAAGTTGCTGTCCCGTGTGAAATAAACAAAGCTTCCAGTGTGAGAGGTTGGGTTGTGTTTTGACAAAATCACCTTTAATCTCAATTGCCAGACTGCTGACATCTTTTGTAAAATTACTTGTAGCTGGACTACCTGTACTTCAATTCCAAGGAAGTGGAGCCATTATTCCCCCTGTTGCTTTGATATTTTTATCCCAGAGTGACTCTGTGATGATCATAGGATAGGAAAAGGTGGAGGGAGGCTTCCTATTCTAGACCCGTGTCTTAGATGACATCTGGGTCCATTGTCATTATTACGGAAGTAATCCGATGATAGAGAATCCAACCCACCAATTCACTAGGTTTCTACTCCTACCCTGAGTCTCAGAACATCGTTGTGGATGAGGGTCACAGTCTTTCATTCGGGGTTTTGAAATGTTTTCTGAGCTGTATTTGGAAGTTTTCTTTTTTGCACATTGAGCAAGTGTTTTCACATTGTTGTCTCCCTCAGTCTGACAAGGCTGGGTAGATTAAACCCATTTCACGGTTGAAGACACTGAGTTTTAGACCATTGCCATCTTCCCAAAGTCACACACTTGTTAAACACTGAAATTAGATTTGAAACCAAGTGGTTTTGTATTCCAGAACCTCTCTTCTTTCCTTTGTACTGCACTAGTCTGAAGCGCTTGTTTCGCTCATTTCATCTATTTAACCGGAAAATACTTACCCGATTCCTTCTGTACGTCAGGCACATCAGTGTCCAAGGTACCTAAGATCAAAGCAAGGGCCCGCTGACCCTGTCATTAGGGATCTCAGGTTTTGCCAGGGGGTAGTACACAGCTAAGTTTGCTGTGCTGTTAGAAGAGCTATAGCTGAGGCATGCACATATCATGAGAGCATATCTTCATGACCACTAGCTCAGGGAGAGCTTCCTGAAGGAGGGGGCCCTATCTGAAATCTTATCATGAAACACTTGATGCTTCATGCCCTGGAACAATGGCCGTCTTGTGCACTTGGAGGTTATAATTTATAACTGGGGGTCTGTTGACCCATTCTGCCATTAGGAGTCAAGGAAAAATCTTTGCATGTTTTCTCTTCTCTACACAAATCATATCTGCAAAGAGGAAGTAGGCTTTCTTCCTACCATGTACTTTCATGAGGCAAAAAAAGGAAAGAAAGAAGGAAAGAAAGAAAGAAAGAAAGAAAGAAAGAAAGAAAAGAAAGGGAAGAAAGGGAAGAAAGTACAGAGAGGAGGAAGGAAGGAAGGAAGGAAGGAAGGAAGGAAGGAAGGAAGGAAGAGGGAGGGAGGGAAGGAAGGAAGGAGGGAAGAAAAACAGCTCCATTTTCTGGGAGTCTGAGAGGCATCTTTAACGGGATTGTCAATACGGTAAAGACTTTTTGAACTGTTTGGTTTAACTTAAATTCAGGCAGTCTGTTCATCTTCCTTATATCTGCCTGGCTCTGGTCCTTATCATTTACCTTAGAATCCTGGTAAGGAGAACAAAGGCTATTTATCAAGGCTTTGTTGGAGTCAGGACTTATACCAGGAAGGACCCTTGAAGATATCAGGTTTAATAGTTATTCTGTGGCACCTTTGTTCTCTGCCTACCAAACTCGCCCTCGCCCTTGTGTGAGTTAGACCAAGTGAATAATTAAACGAAACAGTCCCCCCAAGAGATTACCTTACTTCTGACATCAACTACAAGTTCAAGAGTGTTCCCAAAATCACCCTTAGGTTTGGTCATTTCTTAGGGCAACTTACAGAACTCACTGGAAACTATTATTCTCATAATTAAGGTTTTCTGCAGGGGAAGGTTTCAAGTCACCCAGTGGAAGAAGAGCTCAGAGCAGAATCTGGGGAAGTACTGAATGCAGAGCTTTGGTTGTCCTCTTTCTAGGGAGTCAGGGTGCATTACCGTCCTGGTATTGATGTCTAACAGCACATGGGGAGTGTTGCCAACCAGAGGAACTCACCAGAACTTCAGTGTTCAGTGTTTTTATTGGGGCTCTGTTATACAGGCATGATTGATTGATTGATTGATCTTTCTCATGGTTGATCTCAGTCACCCATACCTTGCAACCCAAAGCCCCTGACCTAATTGGTAGACCATACAGTGTGAACCAAAGCTCCCAGGCAAATGAAGACGCTAGAAATACTGCCAAAGACACTGGCAAAGGCCAGACTCTTTGGGGGCAAGGCTAAATTCTTTACAACACCCTCCTCAGTACCCAGTTCACAGGTGCACCCCTGCATGTAAAATCAGCTTTTCTCTTCTGAGCAGCCCCAGGGCTTTGCCCATGCCTCTGTTTGCATTGGGTATACTGTAAACTCCTCAGGGCTAGAGATCAAGTCTGAACACTCTGCCTCCACACTCAGCACTTACAAGGTCAAGCACAGACTAGGTGTTTAATAAATGTTAATTGGGTTGAATTTTCCTATTTTATGAGCAAACCCAAGTTTGTAAGGAGTTTGGATCTTACTGGCTGCTTTTCTTTTGCTCTCTGGCTGACGTGTACGTTTTCAGATGTGATTGTTCCCTTACATCCAAGGGCAGGACATCACACATTTGTTTTAAGTTTCCACCAGCCTGTAAAACCCGTGGCTACATCTTAGCTGCCACTAATGGTCACAGAACCTTCTTAAGCCTGAGCAAGTGCCATATAGCTTCCTGGGCATGTCAAGGATGTCTCTGGGAGAAAATTATTTCCAAACCCTGGGAGATACAGAGACCAAAGCAGCTATTCCTTGCTTTGTGTTATTTCTTCATGTGGTGACATTATTAAAGATAAGTCTGCAGAAGAATTCAGCCCACTGAGAATCAATCACAGGACGTCGGTTAGAAAATTCCACAATAGGAGAAATAGAAAATTGCAAACAAAATGTAAAAAGTAGAGAAGTGGCAGGGAAGCCACTGAGAAATGCACAACTGGATGCACCTGTGTCCCCCCCCACCCCGATATCTGTTTGTTGTCATATGTTTGTTGTCATGTGGGTGGAGCTGCTATGTTCTGAGCATGATCGATAGGAGGAACGCTCACGAAAAAAGCAATGATTTGCTTGCACTGAGCTTCTAATTATGTGCCAGCTGTGGAGTGTTCCTAACGTGTCTGGAAGGGTGCACGGACTAGGGGCCACTCTGCCAGCTGTGCATAGGAGAATACTGCTGGCACTGGAGTGCACACCGCCTCGTCAGCGAGCAAGGACTGTGAGTCAGTGGTTGTTGAGACTCCAGCCACGAGAATGCTTTTCTTTACAGATTGGGATAGGGCAAGACTCTTATGTGGCAGAATTTCAGACCAACGGTGTCTCAAAATAATATTCGGTAATGGCATTCAGAGCGCCCCTGAGTGATCTAATCGTTCCTCAATAGTGAGTTGCTGGAATGATCTACAGCGTCATTGGTTTGTTCTTGCTCCTGCCAAGAGCCAGAGTCTGATAGACAGGATTCTCAGGGCTTCTAAAAGGAAAGTAACTACTGCATTGTGTCTATGACTCATGCTTTTTCTCTTTGCCTCGAATCGGATAAGGTGTTAATTGCCATACCAATGAGTTGTTCCGCCCAGGTTTTGACCTGCTCTGATGGTTACAGTCATGTGGAAAGTCAGCTCTTGAAAGAAATCATTCTCCAGCCAAATTCCAGGCCATGGCAGCCATGGCAGGGTCAGCACCCTGCCCCAATAGAAGGTCATGTGATGGGATCATAAGACCTCTACAGAGTGGCTCTGGGAATTATGGGTGATGTAACCTCAAACCGCAATTTGAAATTCTATGTGGATTGCCATAGATTTAATGGTTGTATTTTGGCTACCCCCCGGTACAAAATTATAACATAGAAAAAAAAATCTTAATTAGGAGAGAAGACAAGCTTTGTCCCCAGTACTGGTAAATTTGGGTGGGTGCTTTCAGGGGAGCAGGTTCTGAAGGCATAGAAGTTGAAAGAAGAGATGTGGCGAGTCCTGAAGACTGATACAAAGCTTCCAAGGGAATAAAACCATAGGAAGTGACACGGTCTTTGTTCCTCCTCATGAGTCTGGAGTCAGATGGAGGCTGAACATCATTTCCAAGAGCGTAAGGCTTATTCAGACCTGTAAAAACAAGGATCAGAGAGAAATATGGAGCTCAGGAAGATGGAGTGTTCGGAGTCATGATTTCCAATCAGGGTTTGTTGAACATGGCAGAGAGCTCCATGTGTCAGCAGCCTGTTCATCTACCTGGAGATACGCCGTGCTCAGGGGGCTAAAGGTGTGAGGGTGTACATTCTTCAGACACGGTAGTGTGTCATCGCCTGTCTTCACAAAGGGATTCCAATTTGCATGTTTTGATGGAAGGGAACACTTGGCAACTCATTCCATGGTTCTCCTAGCGGAATGCTGCTGATACCCGAAAGGTTGCTTAATAAGTGGGAGCCGCAGATGAGTGGTTAACAAGGCAAAATTTAGCTCCTACGGCAAGGTAGAGGTCATCAAATGCATTTGTCTGTTGACCAGGAAGTGGCCACATGGGCCTGCAGTGAACAAACTGGCCTCCGGACCACCAGTGAGTCCCATTTGCCATCAATTATTTTAGCTGGCACTTGTGTGTGCCTTTGTGTGATGCGTTACGTGTGCCTATTTCATGCTTTCAAGAGCTCATTACCTCTGTAAGTAAAATATGTGGCAGAAAAGGGAAGACCAGGGGCCCCACGTTAAAACAAGCTTGCTTTATGCTTGTGCTGTTTTCAGGAAGAAGGTGTGTGACAAATCACTTCTGTTTGAAATAGTCAGAGCCGAGCATCTAGGAGACTAGATAAGAGAACTTGAATGATCCTATTATAAGGATAACAGCGGTGAGAAGAGCCTATGGACAGCCGTACACGGGCACATTCAGTTGATTTAAAGGTGGGATGGCAGCCTGAAACTTGGAATTCTCTGCTTTGGATTGCTTCAGTGCAGACCTTTCACATTATTTTAACATAGCTTGATCCGTGTGCCACGGCGAAATCTCCTCAAACAAGTCCATGTTAAAAGGAATATGCTGTCTGTGCCCCCAAACAGTAACACAGAAACAAGCCCTGTTAGGTCCTTGACGAGGAAAGGTTCAGAGAAAGAGTCCAGACTAAGAAGGAAGAGGTTTTCTGTTTTCCCAGTTGCTGAATCCTGGGCCACGCTGACCCTTCCAGAATGCACATCTGCTCATTAAGAAATTCCCAGTATGTGGACTCCACTCCTGAAATCATTATTTCACGATATGCTAACTGACTTGGATGTAAATTTTTAAAAATTAAAAAAAAAAACATGTAGTTAAAACCACATGTAGTAGAAAATGGTTAGCAATAACCCCGTGCTCATTTCCTGACCCCTTCCAGACACAAAGTAGTAAACGCTTTCCAAAGACTGAATAAGGACACTTAATGATTTGATGAAGCGTGCTTCGTCAGTGACGAGAAACAACGCACGCCCACTGGCCTTGGGAAGCAGTGGGAAAAGTATTTGACACTGCTTTGCCCTGGCTGGCCGCATGAAGTACCAGTCTGTTGCAGTTATGTATCAAGCCACAGCCTGCAAGATGCACGAAACTGTCAGGTCCTAATTGGTGGGATCAGAGGGAACACATAGTTTAGGTCAGGGATCAAAATTGGGTGATTTTGCCCACCAGAGGATATTTGGCAATGTCTTACAGATAATTTTGGTTGTTGCAAATGGGAGGCACCTAGAGAGTAGAGATCAAGGGTGCTGCTAAACATCTCCCAGTGCACAGAATAGCCCCCTCTTTCTCAACAAAGTATCTAGCCCCAAGTATAAATAGTCCCAAGGTTGAGAAACCCCGGGTTAGGTGTATGTAAAATATGTACAGGAAATAGAGGCTGACCAGCCTTCCTGCGTTACAGATAGAGCAAAGGTTGGCAGATATTTTCTTTAAAGGGCCAGATAGTAAATATTTTAGGCCTTGTGGATCATATGGTGCCTGTTTCAACCATAGACAACGCTCATTAATGAAAGAGTCTGTGTGCCCATAAAACTGTATTTCTACAAACAAGTCATGAGCTGGATTTGGCCCCCAATAGGTAGTAGTTTGCCAAACCCAAGAGAGAGATTAGCTTGAATATTACTCAGTACTTTTGTCATTTATTGCATGATGCTAATAAACAACTATTTTACTGTTAAAAAAAAAATCCCAGTATGCAAGCCCAACGCGCCAGCTCAGAAAGCAGGGCCCTTCCAAAGAAAACCCTTTAGGAGCGTAAATTTGCAAGGGTAATACTGTGGTACCACGAGCTTATCTCTCGATCTGGTTCTACCCTAATGAGATATCCAGCTCTAGCTCTGAGTCATTTTGAATCTGCGGTCTTGAAATACACTCCAGCCTCCAGCTTTCCTTAGGATAATTTCAGCTACCGGGAGGTGGGGGAAGGGTTGCCTTTATGTACACTCTCTTCCAGGGATCTCCTTATAGGAGCAGGTTTATTTGAAAGCAATTCGTATTTTCTCATGTCCATTTAGTTATTTTCTCCACCACATTTATCTCCCCACTGTATAATCATTGGGTGAGCTTCGCTTTCAAAACAAACATACATTGACCCCAAGGCCTAACATTAGTAGATGCTGTTAATTCTCATTTAATGTAACACTGAGCCAAGGAAAAAACATTTATTCACACAATGTACATACCTACATTCATTCCGAACATACCATCAAGCACGTGAATAACTTGACCCTGTTTTCCTCTTGGACCTTCACTTGCTGTGGAATCTGGGACCCGCAGCTCATTTGCCTTTGTTTTAAAAGAAAATGCAGAAGTATTTGATGGGGAAATACTATTTAATTTTTCAGAGTTCCAAGGTTTAAATAGTAGAAAACCGATAAAATATAAAGACACGACTATATTATTTATGCAGTTTAGATAGATAGCTGGATGAATAAGTATCTGCATGTCAACCATTTATATGCCATGGAGGCAGTTTCTAAATAATTTTTACAAATAATAAGACTTTCCAACTGCTTGGCCAATGGTATGCCGTTAGTCCTTTGACCTACTCTGTCTACCCATCACCTTGACTAGTTTTTGCAAACTTACAACTTGACATTCTTCCTTTAGTAAGAAGGTATTAGGTTCCCCTCAGGAAGTATCCCAGGTCCAGTACATTTCAAACACAAAACCAAAACAAAACAAAATACATATTTTCTGTTATGTGTAACCCCACCATATAAGTTTGGAGCACAAATTATTCAGGGACACATTCAACAGTTCCTGAGCCAATTAAGGAAGGTTGCATTTGTTGCTTCTAGAGTGCCTTGAGACCCTCAAAATTATGCATACCGATTTGAAAACACAAAGGTTCTAGGGAATGCTTTCAGGCTATGTAGAGGTCACCTGATGGCTTAGATGGTTATTGAGAATAGAAGAGGATGGAAAGATGGATGGATGGATGGATGGATGGGTGGGTGGGTGGATGCGTGGAGACAGAGCGAACGAGAGAGAGAAATTTACCAAATAGTGAGTACACCCCTTGAGAAAGCTGTGCCCTGACTTAATTTATTGAGTCCAGTGTGTTTCTCTAGCCCTCAGTCCCCTCTAGAACGTTACCTTGGTGAAGGTGATCTTGTATCAGTGAATAGATAGGATAGTGGTCTCAAAATTGAGCTTAAGCCAGAAGCTATTCAGTAGGTATCGTGTCAGGTTTTTGATACTTATCCAGCAACCCTAAAGTAAATATCACTGTCCATGTTTTACAGATGCAGACGGTGTGACCCATACAGAATAAACAAGTTGCTTAAGACCAGAGAGCTAGAAAGTGACAGTGCCAAGATTCCACCTCAATTTTGCACCATCCACAGTCCATGCCCTTAATTACTGTGCCAAGATTTAGTATCTATAAAGTCTGCATGATTTTAATACACTCAGATTTAAATTAATATTTGAACACAATACGTAAAGACACATGTGGATGTACTCCTTGGCCGTAAAACAACATTCCAGTAGTTGTGGTGTGATCTATCTTCTGATTGTTCTAATGAAGGGCCATCTAATGACAAAATGGATGGAGGCTTCAGGATCCAGTCCTCGGTGACATAAACAATAATACCACTTCTTGGCACAGGGAAGTGTACTGTTTGGGAAGAAATCATTTCAAGAGCTCTCACACTTCAGCTGCTATGCTAAGTTAGTTTTGCATCCAGGCAGTTAGGCGATGAATGCATCTGGCACCAACACCTTTCTAAATGCCTGCCTGTCCAATCCCTGCCTCGCTGGCTCTTAACAGCCACACTAAAATCGAAACACTAAGCAATGACTGTCACCAAGCCACCTGTAGAATCCAGGGATGCAAAAGGATAAGTTCCTCATTTAATTGTAAATGTGAGCTCCTTGCAGTCCAATTCAGAAGGCCGTCACTTAGAAATGTTAATGCTATTTATTGTAGCATGCATGGGATAATGGCATTTCTCAACATCTGTTTTCATTTAAAATTTCCGAGTTGCCTTTGTGTTCCGTTCTGCGGGCGCCACTTGGTAATGATGCTGTTCATACTTATGAAGCACGAGGGTGGAAGGTGGCAAGTGGGAACCCAAACAAAATATTATTAATGAATATTTGCAGCTGCTGATGGGACTTGGTGAGTAGCTGCCCGCATCGATGACAGAATTCATCTTGTAAAATGTACCTATGATAAATATCAACGCGGAGTGATTAGCAAAGGTTGTTCATTCACGAATGGCTGGCAAGCAAACCAGCAATTTGATTGCCACTGGTTAACGGGATGTATTGTTTTTTCTTTTGCGAGGCAACCAGGGGCTTATGATCATAACATGGCCACCATTGCCGCCCTCATGGTGTTCTTTCTGCACCTTGAGAGGTTTCGCCTGGAAGAAGAAAATAAAAGAAACGAAAGTGTCCGCATGTTTAAGAAATGAACTGTGGCAAGACCATGCACATACGGCTAAGGCTCAGGTCAAAACTCGTTTCTTCCCAACAGCCTTTTTGGCGACTTCGGCCTTCTGGAACCCTCCCTGCAAGTCCCACTGCTCTCATCTGACTCTGTTCCATTCAGTGAGCATTTAATCATAGTTTGCCTTTTTATGGCAAAATCTTTCCCTTTGCGTTTCTTAATCGTTCTTTGTATACTGCAGGTTCTTACGAGGCATCCATTTTTACCTCTTTCCAGCTATTGTCTTAACCCACCATACCCCCATGCTTGGTCCCTCGCCCCCAGCAGCTCTCATTAACTATTGCTTAAAGGAACAGCTATGTGAATAAACACTGAACAAGTAGTCTTCCCAAGCCAAGCTGACCCGCAAGACGAGGATTTTAAGTAATTCCAGAATAGGCAAGAAAGTGGCTTCACAGCATATGGGAATACAGTCCATAATACTGTAACAACATTGCTGGTCACAGGTGGCGACTACTCTTATGGTGGTGAGCGTAAGGTATAGAACTGTTGAATCACTATGTTGTATACCTGAAGCTAACATAACATCGTGTGTCAGCTGTACGTTCATGATCATTTTTTAAGTGGTTTGAACCTTGAGGCCCTTGAAATTGTACCTTGAAGGCAAATAGCTTACCTCTGACTGCATTTTAATGCCTGTAGAATCTAGGGGGTGACTCTTCGTCAAAAAGATTGACCAAGATCTTTTTAATCGCCCAGGAGTGATTAACAAAAGCTATTAATTCATGAATTACTTTACACACATATTGACTTCTTTTCACATCCATTTCTACACCTTGTGACTTTCACTCTTTGTCTTTCCTGGGGTGGGGGAAAATTCCCTTAGCTTGCCCTTACTGCCCTGTGACACAGTCCCATAGGTCTGTCTAAGATGTTAGCCCAAAGTGGTCTGGACAAGTCCATGGTTGCGGTCGCTCAGACTCCCCTCTTGCTTCCATCCTGCTAGATGGCTGTTTAGATAGAGGAGGCCCCAGAGCCTTCACCGATACCACAGGAGTCTTCTTGACCTGTGTACAAGGGTTCATGGAAGTCACCACTCCACATTGGAGACGGGAACAGGGGATAGACTCGGCAGTCTCCTTTCTCCTGGGGACACATCTGGGAGGCACTCTGTGTACTTAGCAGGAGGTCCCAAATCAGCACTCCTAGAGGTAGGCTCAGTAACGTGCTCTCCTATTGACTTTCCTCTTCCCGCATCTTGTTTTCCCACTCCTTCGTACCTGCCCCGGGCATCGTCACCCCCCAGTAAATTCCCTATAGTCAAACCCTGATCACAGACACTACTTCCGGAGGAACCAAACTACTCAATCTGGGTCAGCTCTGACTTTAAAAAAAAAGAAAGAAAGAAAGGAAGAAAGAAATTAAATTTAATTAACTAATTAAAAGCCCCAGAACTTAGACATGAAGATGCTTTTCAAAGTCACCATCTTTAAAGGTGGCACCCTCATTTCACAAGCTACCATTGGCCTGGCCATTCCTGAGAGTACCTGCAGAGACTCTGCACAGGGCTGGGTAGGGGTGCAGGGGTGAGGCACCTAGAATGCCAGATGTAAGTGCTGATTGGCCCTTGGGGGTAGGGGGCTCTCTTTAGGTGTTCTCGTGCCTCCCCTCATCCTTGCTGTTTAGAAAGCACATTAGACAACCACTCCTGTTCTTAGAATCTCATTTCATTTTAAAATGTTGCATTCCAATAAATCCAGAGCCCATATGCAATGACTTCCAAGATGTCTTCCTAGGAGACAACAAAGGCACATGTGGGGACAGTAGCCCCAGGTGACAGAGGCCAGGAGAGCTACCTTTTTGGAGTTTCTCCAGTCGCTAACTACGCAGCCTCAAAACTCATGCCACCTCGCCATTCCCACCTCCAGACGGGAAAATAATGTCCAGTCTATAGAGTGGGCATATGGATTAACTGGGAGCCTATAAGGTGTAAAGCACTCATAAAGTAGAAGTCGTAAACCAGGATACACGGTGAGTCACTGGGCGAACCACTCGTTCTTAAAAATGCTGTCATTTAATGAAAGTTTACTAAGTGTCATGCACTATGCTAAATACTTGGCATACTTTTTTCTATTTGAGGCCCATAATTATCCTCTAAGGTAAGTAATAGTATCCTCTTTGTACAGATGAGAAACTAAATCAGAGAAGATAAGTAACACCCCCCCCCCCACCAAGGTGACATGTCAGCTGAGATTGGACCCAAATCAGTCTGATTTTATTTATTTATTTATTTATTTATTTATTTATTTTTAAGTTTACTTATTTATTTTGAGAGAGAGAGAGAGAGAGAGCTGGGGAGGAGCAGAGAGAGAGAGGGAGAGAATCTCAAACCCCAACGCAGGGGTTGAACCCACAAACCGTGAGATCCTGACCTGAGCTGACATCAGGAGTCAGTCACTTCACCCACTGAGCCACCCAGGTGCCCCAGATCACTCTGATTCTAAAGCCCAGTGCTCTTAACGTTAGGTGACTTGTTGGAATTGTATCCAGGGGACCCCGTATGATAAGGTGATGCCATGTCCTATTTTGGAGTAATTGAGGATTATTTGAAAAGCTGGTTCAAATGAGTATCTTCTAATGTCCATTACTATGTTCCTCATCCTCAGAAGAGACGACGCTATTTATTACTTTTAGAACAGTCCAGATTGTCCAAAGCATGAAATTTAATGAAGCAACTGAGCTTGGGAAGACTTTCAATGGAGAGTCTTGCTTCCTCAAGTCAGTTCTTAATATCGGGGGGCACAGAGGAGTGGATGACAGTTGATTCCTATTATTTATCTAAATACCGTACCAAGCAGTAAAACGGGAAACTTCAAAGTAAACCGAAGGCAGCTTGGGTGGCAAGCTCCCCAAAAACAGACAAGGGAAAGCACCTGATCCCACCATAATTCGAACAGACTGGGAAAGGGTGGGGGGGTCTCTGCTTCTGCTGTTGCATTTCAACACAGCTACGTAGAAACTGTGGCAGAAGCTCTCTTTCTGGGTCAGAATGAAATGTCCTCATGAAAACATTATGTTTTATGGGGAAGCACTTCAGGCATGATGACAGATACCTGTTGGTTGCCTTCCCATCTTAGAGAGTCATTCCTAGAGGCAAGTAGAAATGGTAACACCAGGTTGAGACCCGACAGGCGCCCGCCTTTCGGCAGAGCAGAACACATACCTTTGGAAGAGAGCCAGCATCTGTGTTGAGTGATGTCTCCCGACGCCTCAAACAGCTATTTCCCAGAACATCTGAATCCTGGAAGTTCAAAGCAGAAATAAGGTTTGAAAAAAATTGGAGGCGATTCAGGCGAGAGAAAGAATCATGATCCAGAGGCCTGAGAGACAAAAGGACCCATTTCATAAATAGCCATCAAAGAATCTTATGATTGGTTACGTGGTAATGTGGGGGCGGGGGTCAAGTTAAGTCAGTAATCATAGCGAAGAAATCGTGATGCCTCCAGGACTAGTGGTTCCTTCGGTCTCCATTCATTCCCTCTGCACACAGTTACTGAGCGTCTCCATTGTTCCAGGCACACAGATGAGGGGTTGGGGATATAAGGGTGATCAAAACCAGGTAGAGTCCCCAACTCAGGGCACTCACTGTCTAGCAAGAGAAACAGATGTTAATGTAACAGTCACTCTAATGGATGCTCACTCACCATGCTGGTTAAGTAGCGGGGGAAGAGACATTCAGAGCTGTGGACAAATGTAATGGGTGCATGTCTATTCAGGGAAGGAAGACTTCTGTGGAGTGGGGGGTTGGGGGGGAACCTGAAGGATGACTAGGAGTAAACCAGGCCTAGGGAGAGAACAGCATGGAAAGAAAAGAAAGAAAGAAAGAAAGAAAGAAAGAAAGAAAGAAAGAAAGAAAGACGGAGGGAGGGAGGGAGGAAGGAAGGAAGGAAGGAAGGAAGGAAAGGAAGGAAGGAAGGAAAAAGAAAATCTGCAGGAAGGGGAGTGGCTAATAAAGAAGGTGAAGAACAGAAAAGACCTGGGGAGGGAGGAAGAGCAGGAGACAGGTCCACCTAAAATGGGGAGGGGCCATTCTCCTTGTGGTTTCTGACCCTGGTGAACTGGGCAGAGGAAGACGGGCAGGTTCAAACCCCAAAATGCACCTGTCAGGCTGAACCCAATTAGGGAGAACCCAGAAGGAAGATTCTTTTTCAGATGTTATTTCCAAGCTGCAGAGTCCCCACTTAGAGAAAAAGAAATTGATGACTCACGTCAACTCAGTGACCTTGGGCAAGTTACTTAATCTCTCTGTGGCCCAGTTTTTCTTCATCTGTAGAATGGGGATAGTAGGAGTACCTATCTCACCGAGTTATCATGGGGATTAAATGTGTAAATATTATGTGGTGTGCTTAGCCAGGGGAATTCAAGGGAGTCAATGAACTTGGATGGGGGGAGGGGGGGAAGAGCCATATTCTTTTTTCACCAACTTTTAACAGAAATTTACTACACCCTTTAATTATAAACATAGACAAAAGTGACAGTGGTAACAGCAGTTACCTGTGATTTTGTCACCGATTACGATCTTAGGTATTTCCATTGCACATTGCTGTTTTTGCAAAAGTCTCAAAATATTGTTTATGCTCTTCCCTACTTGAAATAAGTCATTGGGGCACCTGGGTGGCTCAGTTCGTTAAGCATCTGACTTCGGCTCAGGTCATGATCTCATGGTTTTTGAGTTCAAGCCCCGTTTCAGGCTCTGTGCTGACAGCTCAGAGCCTGGTTCCTGCTTCAGATTCTGTGTCTCCCTCTCTCTCTGCCCCTCCCCCGCTCACACTCTGTTTGTCTCTGTCTCTCTCTCTCTCTCACAAATAAATAAACATTAAAAAAATTTTTTATTAAAAAAAAAAAGAAAGAAATCATTAGTAGACCTTTACTAGATCTCATTGTGCATTGTATTAATAAAGAATCACATACTTTGCGACGCCTGGGTGGCTCAGTTAAGCGTCTGACTTTTGGTTCATGAGTTCAAGCCCAGCATAGGGCTCTGTGCTGACAGGGCAGAGCCTGCTCGGGATTCTGTCTTTCTCTCTCTCTCTCTCTCCCTCTCTCTCTTTGCCCTTTCTACACTCTCTTTCTCAAAAATAAATAAACTTGGGGGAAAAAAGCACATACTTCACTATGCCACAAATATGTTTTTTAATATCTTTTAGACGCATATTTCAGTGTAATTTTTCTTTTGTAATCTGGTAAATTTTGTTTTATATTCGGAAACATTATCTGAGAAGAAGCCCATAGCATCATCAGCCTGCCAAAAGTTTGAGAATTCCTGTTCTGAGTCAAGTATTCAGAGTCTAAGCATATTTTTTTTTAGTTTATGTATTTATTTTAAGCGAGAGAGAGAGACAGAAAGCAAGCATAAGTGGGGGAGGAGCAGAGAGAGGGAGAAAGAGAATCCGGAGCAGACTCTGCACCCGTGTGGTGCTTAGTCTCACCAACCATGAGGTCACCACCTGAGTTGAAGTTAAGAGTCAGACACTTAACCCACTGAGCCATCCGTGCGCCCCTCTAAGCGTAATTTGGAGGGTATTTTAAACCCAAGAACCCCGTCTTTACTGTCCTCCCTGGAGCCATGTCCTGTATACATACCCAGCGTATGTAGCTCCTGGATGGCGGAAAGCAGACTGGACTCAGGATCAGAAGGCCCATGTTTATACCTGGGCTCCATGTGTGACTTTGGGCAAGTCGTTGACCCTCTCTGAATCTAAGTGTCCTCATAACAAAGCTTAGGTGGTGTCATGCCTGCCTCGCGGGGTTGTCATGAGTAGGAAACGAGGGTATTTCTGTGAAAGCACTTGGCATTAGGTAGGCCCTCCGTAAACGTTTTTTGAATCCGATTCAAGGCTGTGAGCTCTTTGGGTCATTTGCATATGCAGACATCAGCTTGTAAGATGAGAATGCTTTTCTGTCTCCCTCCTGCTGGGACTGGGGGCCCCCTGGGAGGCTCTGGGATGGCTCTGACAGCTAGGTGCCAAGAGGAAACCTGTGCTTCCATTTCCAGCCCTGTCCCCATGGGCGAACCACGCTGCAGCAAGGAGTTCACAAAGATCAGCATGAAAAGGAAAAACAATTTGTTCAGGGACCCTAGAGTCAGACACTCAGCATGCCAGGCTTGTGGGGGTTCTCAGCTCTAATCAGCATCAACTTGATCTTATTTTGAGGGATGCTAACGAGTCCGGAATATCTACAGGTAGCTCTGGCCAGACACCCTGGCTCTCCACCTGGTCCCTTCCCCTTCCTCGCCGCCCTCCTGATGGCTACTTGGCACTGAGTTGTCTGGACAGCTCCTTCTATACCCAGTTGTCAGCATCCGCTTCCATGGTTTCAGCTGGGGACAGCGTGGCGGCAGAAATTCTGTTTTCCCTTTCAGGCTTGTCAGGTTGGTTGGTTCCCCGCCCCCCCCCCCCTCTTCTTTTGTTGAGTTCCATTTTTCTGAAAAATAATTTATTGTGGCTGAAAAGACAGCAGACGGAGAACCCTGGAGACTGATTTCCCCCTATTTATCTGAGGCACTAGCCTGGTGCTAGCAATGACAAAGCATGTTCCCCATTGTAGGGACCCACCAACGAGACCAGCCAGGCTCTGGAGTTAAATGGCTTCTGTTCTCTGAGGAGCTCAAAGCACTTTAGAAACATGAGCTCATTTGGAGTCCATTCTGCCCTGGATTCAAAGTGCCCCGGGATCGTCCCAGGACACGGATGTCTAAGACAGCCTGCATTCCTGCTGAGGCCATTCTGTGTGCCTGGAGTCAGAAAAATGGAGGCATAAAGCCCAAGGTGGATGAGCCTGTAATGAAAAGCGAGTGCCCTGGAGGTTAGACGAGCGATATCAATTGGCACCCCATGGCCTCCAGGCTTTGGTTTGGGCCTTAACTGAAGCATCATGCTTTCTTTTCAGAGGATCAAAATAAATCATGAATATGAAAGCACGTAGCACAATGAGTTGCCAATAGCAGATAGTCAATAAATGTTAGTTGAATCCAGGACGTTTAGAGTGCATGTTGTGTTGCGGAGGACAGATAGCTCCGTCACTTGCATCCGTCCCCCATTTCTCTTTCTCTAGTTTATCTCTAGTGAACACAAGAGACGTGTGGTGGGTTAGAGAGGGCCACAAAGCCCATGACATCCTTCCCTTTGAGAGGTCCCGTCACTGGATCCCATTGAACCTGGGTGGGACCATTGACTCTTTGACCCATAAGAAATGGTGCCTGTAATGCTGTGTATTTCCTGGCCCAACCCTTAAGAAATGGTCTCTGCAAACACTGTCTCTGGAAGCCCTGTCCTGAAGAAGTCCAAGTTAAGCACCCACAGAGGCCATGGAGAAAGAGCCATACCCCCCAGCCCCCAGCTCTTTCAGCCAGCCCAACCCCGGCACCAGACACACGAGTGAAGCTGGTTGGGACCCTCCACTCGGATCACATGAATAAGTCGGTGAAGCAGAAGTATCACTAGACCAAACTCAAAGCCCTCCCTGTCTGAATTCCTGACCCATGAGTCATGAGCTATAACAAAGTTATGGCTACTTTAAGTCACTAAGTGCAGTTTGTTTTACGACAGTAAAACCGTCAGTGTTACATGAGTGACAAAATGACCCAGGGTCAGACCACTTTCCTTAAGGAGATATATATTAAAATTAGATTAAAACAGGAACAGGGGGGTGCCTGGGTGTCTCAGTCAGTTGGGCGTCCGACTTCGGCTCAGGTCATGATCTTGCATTCCATGGGTTCAAGCCCCGCGTCGGGCTCTGTGCTGACAGCTCAGAGCCTGGAGCCTGCTGCGGATTCTGTGTCTCTCTCTCTGCCTCTCCCCTACTTGTGCTCCGTTTCTCTCTCTCTCTCTCTCCAAAATAAAAATAAACATAAAAAAAAAAAAAACCAGGAACAAGGGAAACTAAGTAAATGCAGGCACCCTTGGAATGTGTGATCTGTGCCTGGATTATAACTGGGGCTACTGCAGTTAGAGGAAGAAAAGGTCCTAGAGCGGCAGCCACATCCCTTCTTCTCCCTTCTCCTTCGCGTGTAACAAAAATAGTCACAGTTGTTATGTTTGAGAACATGCTCCATGGCCGGGCGGCCAGGCTACAGCTACACACTTTATGTAATAGTACTACTATTCACCAGCATGTATGTGACCCTCACCATGTGTCAGGCAACATTCTAATACTTCACACGTATTAGTTATTAATTCCTGGTAACAACCTTACAAGGTGGCTATATTATCATCCCCATTTTACACTTGAGACAACAGAGGAACAGAGAAGTCAAGAGTCCTATCCAAGGTTACAGATCTAGAGGTACATTATAACATTTAATTCTTCCATTAACTCTATCTATGTTACATTCCAGTTGTTGCTGTAGGAAATTACCAGAAACTTAGTGGCTTGAAACAACACACATTTATTATCTTACAGTGCTGGAGGTCAGAAGTCTAAAATGGATCTCACTGGGCTACATTGAAGGTGTCAGGAGAGCAGCGATCCTTCTAGAGGCCCTTGGGGTAGAATTCAGTTTCTTGCCATTTCCAGCTTCTAGGGGCTGCCTACGTTACTTGGCTCATGGCCCCCCCGCAACTCCACCTTCAAAGCCAACAATGATCAGTCAAGCTTTTCTCATGTTGCACCATTCTTTTTTTTTTTAACCTTTATTTATTTTTAAGAGACAGAGAGAGAGAGAGCATGAGCAGGAGAGAGGCAGAGAGAGAGGGAGGGAGACACAGAATTGGAAGCAGGCTCCAGGCTCTGAGCTGTCAGCGCAGAGCCCGACGCGGGCTCAAATTCACAAACTGTGAGATCATGACCTGAGCCAAAGTCCGACGCTCAACCAACTGAGCCACCCAGGGGTTCCCAAATGCTGTACCATTCTGGAAAGAACACTCCTGCCTTCCCCTTTCACTTGTAAGGACCCTGGAGATTCTACTGGGCCACCTGGGTAACACAGGACAATCCCCCCATCCAGCTGAATAGCAACCTTAATTCCATCTGGGACCTCAGTCCCCTCCTTGCCATGTAACATAACATAACCTAGTCACGTATTCTAGGAATTAAGATACAAACATCCGTTTTGTCAGGGAGGGCCCTTTTCTGCCTACCATCCCCTATAAGAAGGGAATGATTATATCTCCCCTTTTATAAATCATGGAGCTGAGGATCATGGTAGTTGAAGAATTTTTCCAGAGTCACACACACAAAATGCCACTTCACCTGAAAACTGTAGTGTCTCAGGCTAAAAAGTATTCTGGAAAATGGTCCGATAAGCCCTTCCCAGAGGTAGGGATGCTGTTTGGAAGTAAACTAAAGATCACTATGCCTTTCTACCAGGTCATGGAAATATAGTTTTCTGTCAGCTTCATGGCAGGGAGAAGTGTGATTGGGGCTTTTCCCCTGCCAGCTTGTCCAGCCCTAACAAAGGAGAGAGAAGTCTTGTCTGGGAAAACCCCTCTGAGATTGCTTGCTTATCTGTCCCTGAGAATTGAAGAAACAACATTTCTCATATCCAGTAAAGCTTTCTGATAATGAACTCCGTGATAAGGGGCCTCCATTCATAGTGAAGCCACAAATCGTGCCAGTGCATCAGCCCTTTCAGGCCCAAGAGAGATAAAGAGGCAGCGTTTTGGAGTTCCTTAAAAACATTTTACGTGCCCATCGTACCACAGACCTGAAAGGTTCAAAACATGCTAGCCCTGCCCCAAACGCAAGGCCTCACTCTAGCCAGGCTGCTCTGCTCGTTCTCCAGAGCACAGCACAAAATGGCGGCCATTCACTGAGGGCTAGCAGCAAGCCAGGCACTTGAGATGTATGACCTCAAATCTTCACAAAAACCCCTCGAGGTGCATGTTAACCTGTCTTACCTTAGTTCCCACATCTAAGAAAATGGGGATAAGTAGCTGCCAACAGCCAATAAGTGACAAAGATAGGGTTTGAAAACAGGTCTGCTTGGCCTGGGCCACTTTCCATTCTGCCTCCAACCTGTGTGCTCTTCCTGCTGCTCATCACTTGTCCTTCCAGACGGCTCTCCCCCCATCACTTAGCGACCAGAACTCCTGGCCCTCCCACCCCTACCCCACTCGCCATGATATCTACCCTGGATGCTCCAACTCTGCTCCCTGCTTTAACCAAAATCCTACACCTCTTACAGGGCGGTAGCCCGTAACTATGGTTCTTTATTCATCTGTATCCCCGGGTTTTATTCATTTTCCCAGTGCAGCCTGTGAACTCTTCTGGGACAGAATCCATACCTTACAGAGGATTTTGCTTGAGATCATCATGGAACCCACCATAGGATAAGCTGCAGTTGTTTGATAAGTATACCCTGACCTGTAGATGGGCTGACTTTCTCTTCAGAACTTCTTCATTATCATTTTGGAGAGGCTTGCTATAAAGTTTTGTTCAGAAAGTTAAGGAGCAGATCTTGCATCCATGGCCAACTTTATTGTTGGGCAAAACCTGGAACTCACATGCCCTATGGCCCAACCCCCCACCGCAGCACCCTCTGTACCCCATGGGCCAGGTGGCATCTCAAAGATGGGGCAGGGATTGTTGTATGCTTTGTTCCTTGGTGTACCCAGAACAGTGTCTGTCCCGTGCATGATAGGAGCTCTATAACTATTGCATCAGTGAATGAAAATTGTTGAAAATACTTTGAATACGAATTTCAGATGAGTACCTTAATTAGCTATTAATTAGACAATTAACTTCATTATCCTGGATCAAAAAGAATCCGAGTGCTCTGGACTCCAGGCAAGGGCAGAGAGTCCAACTCTGAGTGTTTGGAGTGGGGTCTAGATAATGATATTCTTCATATCCTTCCTCGATAATTCCAATAGTCTCTAAAGCTTAAGAATCACAGCTTTATTAGAGAATTGTTAGTTGTTGGTTCTGAACCTGGCAAAAAGCTGTAAGTCATATTGATAAATTGTCTGCAGGCACAATCCTTTTGATAGGGTTGGCCAAACGGACTCCTTGACCGTTTCACCCTTGTGCTTAGAGAAGCCCGTGGAGGACCACATCCTGCCTGCAGTCTTCCAAAGTCAGACCTGAGCCCCGCCCAAAGGACCTGGTGCCTTTGTAGCTGCGGGAGGAGCTGCCCTGAAGTGCTCTTGATTGGGGCGGCTGCACATGTCTAATTGGGAGGCCGCGTGGAAGAACCATCTATCAATTCTGCCGGTGACAAATGGCAGAAAGGAGCAACCTCCCACACAAGGGGTCTGCCCACTCCTGCTTGTCCACACCTCATTATGCCTGAGAAATTAATATTCATGTTGCTTTGCCTTGACAAGCAGGGCGGAGTAATGTCAGGTAGTTCCTTCCTGTTTCTTTGTCCTCTTTCTCCGGGTTGCTTGAGTGGCACATGGGGCTCGACCTGGATTCAGAGAGCTCCTGGCATGCTAAGGTTCCCAGATTTCCTCACCACACTTCTGTTGATGTCATCTCCTGGAGGCCCTGCCTCTCCCGCATCCTTCCTCTTCTTCCACCGGGCTGGTGGGAGTTCAGACACCTAAAGGTGCTCACATGTCTTCACCAGGAACTATGCCATCTTTCTGCTCGTTTCCTGGGGCCCTCCAAGTAGGTTCAGTTCAGTTTGACAAAATGTATTGAGGGTTCGCCACGGAGCAGGCTGTGAGCCAGGGTAGCCGCATAGGGATACGTTTCCTGCCGTTGCGGGACTCACAGTCTCGTAAATGCCTCATATCTAAGGAAGTTGAATGGCTGTGAAATCCCTGCAGCATTTGGGAACCAGAGACCAAGGGATGGACTCCAGGTTGAGGCAGACCTGGAATCAACAAATGCAGTAACTTTGTAAAGTCTGTACAAGGATGGGAAGCCCGCCAATCAACAAGGACTTGTTTCTCTGTAGTATTTCCTAAGCCTCCAGTTAATTCTAAAGAAGCACACACACACACACACACACACACACACACACACCAAACCAATTTCTACTTTAGATGACACACGTAGTAAAATAGAGTGGTTAATATTTTATCGTCCCCTATAGCATTCTAGATGCTCTGTATACATGCTTTTATTTAATATATGCAACAACTCAGTGAGAGAGATGTCATCATAATCAAATAAGGAAACTAAGACTCAGAGAGGTTAGCGTACTTGCTCAAAGTCACGCAGCCAGTTAATGGCAGAGGCAGAATTCAAGCGTCTTCTGTCTTAACTCCAAAGCCAGTTGACTTTCTAAGTCATTTTTTTGCCTTTTTGAGGACTCAGAAGTAACTGCAAAGAGCTGACCTGTAATCTGTGCCTTTCCTTCCTACTGGAGCCACCCCCGACCTCCCCAACTATGAACACACTTCCCCTGGCGCGTAGCTGTGCAGTGTGCCTGGCCCTAGACATTTAGACTCGTCTTACAAGCTGACCTCTGACAGATGCTCTCGCCCACCTGAGAGAGTCGCTGTGCCAGTTGTCTGCAGAGTCTCCACATCCTGGAAAGGTTCCCGATACTCTCATTGAGATTGAGCCACACTTCTGTAGAGCACGGTGACTTAATCAGCTTCGGCTCTTTCGAGGCCCTGCCCCCTGCTGAAGCCAGTGATTAGAGAGCTGACTGGCTCACCAGAGGCATTTGTGAAGAGGACCATCCCAGAGTCCAGCAGAAGGGACCCCGAGGTCCAGAGTCTGCACCCCGGACTGTTATCTGTGAGCAAGTCAGACTCTTCCTCCCCCTCCCCCACCGTGGGTTACCAGGGGTTCCGCAGAATGACTCCCTCGAGCCCTCAGATCAGAGTGGAGCTGGGCAGCCAGATCCCCAGAGAGTCAAATCCAGATATGAGTCCACCACCTGCTACTCTTATGTTTTCTGTGGGTTCAGGGCATGAACAAGTTTGGGGAGCTCTGATCACAGAGCTCCATGTAGCATTACAGTCCCTTTGGGACCTGACATTTGACATTGGATTACCCTTCTATTTCATGAGTGCCATTTTGTTGTCTCTGGACTAGAAGGGACGAGAAGGCAAGCCATCATCTCTGGTTTGGTTGGGAGGCGGGATGGGTAACTAATGGAAGGGTTCCACCAATAGGACATCAGAGGCTTGGTGATGTGGACGCCCGATTGGTCAGAGGAGGGGGCAGAGTTGGCCCATCCCTCCCTCTGGCCCTTGCATTGAGTGAACCATGAAGCAACATTGCTACCCCATCCCCTCCTGCCTCTGGAGACCAGGAGGCAGAAGCCCTTGGTCACCTGCAACCCTTGGCCAGCAATGTCATGTGAGTCAACATCAGCTTTTGCTAACTGGCTCTGCCATTGCCACCACCCTCAGCCCACTGTGTCCTCCCTCCTTGGAAACCCATTCTGACTCAGGCAAATCCTCATTTCCTACCTTTTCAGTTGACGGATACAAAAGTAAACATCTTAAACACAGTGTGAATTGTTTATTTCCTCTGCCTCCTCTGGTCTTAGACAGGCTGGTATTTTTTTAATGTTTGTTTATTTTTGAGAGAAGGAGAGAGCACGAGCAGGTAGGGACAGAGAGAGAGGGAGACAGAGAATCCCAAGCAGGCTCCCTGCTGTCAGCACAGAGCCTGATGTGGGGCTCAAACTCACAAACCGTGAGATCATGACCTGAGCCGAAATCAGGAGCCAGACGCTTAACCGACTGAGCGACCCAGGTGCCACTTAAAGGGGTTGTTTTATATTATACACTTGGCTCTTTTGCTATGTATCAATGGTTCAGCCATTTATTTTTTCCCCCTCTTTCCTGTTAATTTGAATAGAGTTGGCTTTTTCCTTTTGGTCTTTTTTTGCTGCGCTCCTACAACTACCTGCTCCTTACCTTAGCCCTATTTTTAGTGCAGCAGGCTCTCCCTTCCATCAAACAACATGTTCCCTGTAACTACTTTTGATTGTGCCCAGTACATCTGCATTTGTTTAACGAGGCTCTGCTCAGCTGCTCCTCTTAGGTGCTAAGCCTATGATTAGCAGCAGTGTCATGCGTATGTCATTTCTGGGTACTTTTTTAATAAATCAGTTATTTCTCTTCTCTGAGTATCTTTCCTGGACAATTACTGATTGTGGTGAGCCTTCGCAGCTCCTAGAGTGGCCTTAGTCTATAGCAACATGGAGAGCAGGACTTGGAGCAAAGAAGAACCTTAGACTTTGCATTCATGTAGCCGCCGACTTCGCAGCTTGGGGGGTAGGGAGGTGGAAAGGAGATTTAGGAGCATCCCTGAAACTTTGTGAGCCCTTAACAGATCCCTGACTTGGAGATTTGTACCTGGGTCTGACCTTAACATTCAGCATTAGGGATTATAAATAAAACTGTAGCCAAGACTTTCTTTTTCCACAGTGGGTCTCTAACATTACAATTCTAAGCAGTTCTAACACACTTAATTCAGAACTGAGGCAAAGAACCCAGGGCACAGGGAGAAAACCTGTCATCAGCCCGCTCCTAAAGGCAGTGGCCATTATAATACCATTGGCTTGCCAAACAATGGATTCCTCACTCAAGCTCAGGAAACATAAACTCAAAAAGAAGTCTTGCCCCAGAGGAGAAAAACAATTGGCCTATTGTCTGGCAATTTTAGTATAATTGAGCTGACATGCATTTGAATGATAATGA
>NW_026058610.1:0-9406 GCF_023721935.1 Panthera uncia
CGGCCTCAGTCTCCCCATCTGTCAGGTGGAACAAGGATCCAGGGGCCGGGGGGCCAGTCAGCATGAGCCAGCCAGGCTGCGGCCAGTGACGGCGGGCTCCTGAGCCCAGCGCCACTGCCGCTGTGGGGACCCCTGTCCCGCTGCGGGGACCGCGCTGCACTCTCCTGCCCAAGGGTGGGAAGGAGTGACTGGGGGCTGCCCCGCACAGCTGGACGCTTGTCCAGCTGAGTCATCGCTGGCCCCGGGTGCCAGGAGGGAAAGGGGTGCTTGGCTCAGAGCCATCCGTCACCACCAAGAAGTGGACGGGGGGCACCTGGGCCCTCACCACGCGGCAGTCTGCCCGCCAAGGCCGTGCCATCCCATCTCTCAGCCGGGTGGACACACAAAAGGAGGGAGGGCAGGAGAGAAATTTCTTCCCAAACGTCCCTCGGCTGGATTTCTAGCCTGAGCCCCTTCCCTGCCTCTGGGCAGCCCTCCCTGCGTGGCCCTTCTGATGGGCACGCCGCCCGATCACGTCCCTCCACTGCTGTCACCCTTGCTGTGGCTCCCCAGTGCCCGTGGGAGGAAAACCAAAGTCCTCCTCTGCCTCCCCCTGCTCCAGCAACACCGACTCCCTAGTGGCCCTGCAAACACACCAAGCCTCAGGGCCTTTGTGCTTGCTGTTTCTTTAGCCTGGATGCTCGTCTTCGCCAGAAATACAGCCTCTTGGAGTCTCAGCTCAAATGACGCCTCCTCCGAGAAACCCTCCCGTCCCTTCCCTTAGAACTTGTCAAGTCAGAGAGAGAGGAGGAGAGACAGACAGCTCCCTCGAGCTCATTTCCTACACGCTTCTTGAGGGCGGGCACTGGCTTTCTCTTCATTTCACATCACCTTCAGACACAACACGGTTTATTTGGTGCCACACACTGCCCGGGCACTTCACAGATGTGAATTCATCGGACCCATGACCACCAGCTGCCCTGACATCCAGAGGTGGAAACTGAGGCCCAGGGAGCAGATCGGTTTTGCCTCCGCTGCCCGGCACCGGCTCTGGCACACGCCCCTGTGAGCGCACACGCCGTGGGGTACGGTCCCCGTCACCGGGCCGGGGCCTGTCCTCACAACCTTGTGTTAACGCAACCACATGCACGAGGACTGTCTCCAAATGACCCACTCGAGGCGTTAGGACTTGGACACACCTTTCTAGGGGACACAGTTCCACCGTGACGGCATGTCTGGGCCCTCCCCTCTCTGTCCCCTACAGTGAGACCTTGGGCTCCTCATCTGAACCTGCAGGGTCCCCAGAGGTGCTGTCATATTCTGAGGGCAGTGCCTGAGGCTCCCGGGTCTGGGCTCCCAGCCTTTGAAATACCGGGACCTGGCGTTCGAAGGGCCCCTCTCTGAGCTCCAGGATGAGGCCAGGTGGCCCTTCCTGGGGTCCTGGGGCACTCGGGAGGGGCGGTCCCATGGGTGCCTGAACCCTGACCCCCAGCCTCTGTGGCCGTACCTCATACACAGCAGGCCTCCCGACGGGGATGCCCCAGAGCTTTGGGATGCTGGGAGCAGCCGTCAGCCCCTGGGCCCCAGGACCCTGACGTGGCAGCTTATGCCCACCCTGGAAGCCAGAACCAGGGGAGCTGGGCAGCCTCCTGAGTCCGCAGGGCAGATCAGGGTGAGCACAGGCGTCGAGGTTCAAAGAGGTGGGCTCAGGGAGGCCAGGAAAGCCAGGACTGAGGCTGCTGGCCCCGAGACCCCACACACAGCCCGTCACCTGTCTGTCCCTCTCTGTGTCTCCCACCGCCATGTAACCCTTGGCCTTCCTGTGTCCCCTCCGGCCTCCCAGTGAAGTCTCTGCTCTGCTCAGAGACCTCCTTCGGGAAGAGAAGGAGACGGACCCGTGTCGGCGGGACCTAGGCATCCCCCTGCCCACCAAGGAACTGAAGGGACGTGGTCGCTGAGGATCCAGGGAGAGTCAGGCGCCCCCAGACGCCCCCACGCTGAGCAGGGCAGCTCGCAGGGCGGGGTCTTGCCCCTGCTACCTGCCTCTGGCCCCAAAGCTGGTGGACAAGGGGGCTTTGGTACCACCTGCCAGGCTGCAGCCAGGAACCCCACCTGCCACCTGCCATCTGCCCTGGCTCCCCCCCCACCCCGCCCCCAGCTCAAGTCTCTGGGGACCAGAGGACTGTTGCCTCCTGCTGCTCTGGTTGGGAGACGGGGGGCCGTGGACGCGGTCCTCTTCACACACCTGGCTCCCCGCCACCATGGGAGGAGTACGGACTCGGGCGCCTTTACGGGGACAGGCGGGTGCGGGCTCAGGCGCTGCCCTGCGCCGGGAAGGCGCACCGAGCACGGTTAGGCGGCTGTGGCCGACAGTGACGCTGGGGTCTTGAGGACGGGTGGCAGCTGGAGTACCCTGCCGAGGAGACCCGCAGCCCACACTTGCCAGCCCGCGGGGCTTCTCCCCGCTGCCCCCACACGCCCAAGCCCCGCAGGGACTGGCGCTTCGCTCTCGGCCCGGGGGCTCCCGACCTCGCGTGAGGGCTTAAAGCCCAAGACACGGACCGGTTCCAGTGTTTTCAGGAATCGCGTCCCCTTAATAAACACCTAGAGGGGACACAAGCCAACTGCCCACCGACGGGCGAACCAGCACGCACGGTGTGTCCCCCGCGGGCGCTCACGCGCACAGATGAACGTGCCCACCGCGCACGACACGTCCCTCGGCCGCGAGCAGGAGCGAGGCGCGCGCCCCCGCCGCCCCGCGGACGGACCCCGAACACACGACGCTCAGGGAGGGAACCCGACACGAGAGGCCACACGGGGGGGGGGGGGGGGGCCCCCCCGGGGGAAACCCCCAAAACAGGCCCCCCCGGGGGGGGGAGGGGGGCTCGGGGGGGCCCGGGGCCGGGGGAGGGGGTGCTGGGGAGGTGACGGCTGATGGGGACGGGCTGCTTTAGGGGAGGATGCAGGTGTTCTAGAATCAGCGTGTTGATGGACGAACAGCTCTGTGAATGTACTAGAACAAATGAAGTGTGCACTTGAACGAACTGGGAGGCAGTATCTCCGTAAAGTGGTTTAAGAACGTGACGCTCCTTCCTGCCCTGCTCCCCCTTTCCTCCCTGACCTCAGAAGTCCCCCCGCAGGTGAGGCATGACTTCGCCACCGTCACCTGGGCCCACGTGCAAGGAAGCCTTGGCCGGAAGCCTTGAAGGTCGCGAGGGTCCGGTCCCCAGAGCTGTGCAAGCAGTGTTCAGCACGATGCCCTCCCGCCGGCACCCTGCACCCTCCCGCCAGGTGCCACGGCCACGGGCGCTCGGCCGAGGAGGCACCTCGGGGCTGGAGCCTTGGGGGCTGCCGGGGCCTCTGCCGCGGCTGGAGCCTGGCATATACACACGTGTTCACATGCACGTATACAACCGGGGATTCTCCCCCTTTTCCCTAAGTAAAGGGGCCTGTCACGGTCGCGGGGCATCGGTGACACCGTGGATTTCATGGTGCTTTCATCACCACCCGCCTGGCTCACAAAGGCGCCTCTAAGCCCCTCTGGTCGTATTCTCTATGTGGGAGCCTCCCCGCGTCCTCGTCACTTCAAACGTCCCGATCCTATTATGGTGGGGGGTGGGGAAACAGCCGAGTGGAAGAGGTGGCCTTTGTCCCCTGGCCCAGGCAGGGCAGGGGCCCCCGGGCCCTCATGAGTCTCGTGACGTTCCTGCAGGTCTCAGAGGGTCTCTGACCGCGTCCCACCGCACCTCACCGCCAGCCCAGAAGCAGCGGGGGGGGGGGGGGGGACCCCCGAGCCGCCCACAGGGCCACTTCCCCTCCAGGCGGGAAGAAATGCCGAGCAGGCCCTGGGGTGTGGGCACCAAGGGGTCCCGCTGACGTCGCTTCACGCAGCTGAGAATATGACTCACGGGGGCCCCGACTTAATCTTGTCCCCCAAGCCTAAGTTCCCTTCCCCAGGAAACGGGGACAATGCCCTCATCCCCCAGCCCTCTCCAGCCGCTACCCCTAGTGGAAGGAAGCTTCTGGGACCCTCCTGAGAATCTTCTGGCCTGGCCGTGTGGCCAGCAGGGATGTCTGTTCATGCCCCGGAATTCAGATTGACATGGAGGGTGTCAGGGAGCCACAGGGGGCTTTAGGCACGGGATGGTCACCATCTGATTTTCAGTTTGTTTTTTTAAGTTCATTCACTTTTGAGAGAGAGAGAGAGAGAGTGCCAGCTGGGGAGGGTCAGAGAGAGAATCCCAAACAGGCTCCGCACTGTCAGCACAGAGCCCGACACGGGGCTCGATCCCGCAAACCACGAGATCGTGACCTGAGCCGAGATCAAGAGTTGGACGCTTGACTGAGCCAGCCAGGCACCCCTGATTCTCAGTTCTGAAAAATCCCTAGAGGCCCCAAGAAGGAGGGAGTTTGGGGCAGTTACTGGGGTGAGGGCAGTGGGCACATGTCAGCGCTGCCCAGCCTGGGGCAGATGGGGCGGAGGTGGGTCCCTGCTGGACCCCAGCCCAGGGCACTGGCCCGGGGAGAGGAAGGGTCAGATTCAGCTGCCTGTGTATGGCGTCCAGCCTGTGTCTCACCAGGACCCTGACCGATGTGGAGAAAAGGACAAGACAAAAAGAATGGGAACATCCACGTACACGCACGTCCCTCGGCCGCCAGCAGGAGCGAGGCGCCCTCCCCCGCCGCCCCGCGGACGGACCCTGAACACACGACTCTCAGGGAGGGGCCCAGACACGAGAGGCCACACGGGATGTGAGGCCACACGAGTGGAACGTCCACAACAGGCTCATCCACGGACGGGAAGGGGGCTCGTGGGGGCCGGGGGCTGGGGGAGGGGGTGGAGAAATGATAGCTAATGGGGACAGGCCTGCTCTTTCGGTTGCTAGAACATTCTGGAATTACATAGAGGTGATGGTTACACAACACTGTGAATGTGCTAAAAACAGCTGAACCATACACTTTAAACAGGTGAACTGCACGATACACGAATTATACCTCAATTTAAAAGGCAGGAATAGGGGCGCCTGGGTGGCTCAGTCGGTTAAGCGTCCGACTTCGGCTCAGGTCATGATCTCGCGCTCCGTGAGTTCGAGCCCCGCGTCGGGCTCTGTGCTGACCGCTCAGAGCCTGGAGCCTGTTTCAGATTCTGTGTCTCCCTCTCTCTCTCTGACCCTCCCCCGTTCATGCTCTGTCTCTCTCTGTCTCAAAAATAAATAAATAATAATAATAATAAAAGGCAGGAATCACTGGCTTTTCTGGACAAGAAATGATTTGCTCCTTCTGTTTGTGTGAGCTGCACGTTTCTTCAACATATTTGCGTCTTGTACTTGATGTAACTTTCTGGAAGCAAGGGACTGTGCCTCATTCACCTATGGAAGCACCTTGGGGTGCTTGGTTATATTGTAATAAATATCGTTGCACTGAAAATGAAAGTGGGTGTCAGCAGGTAGGCGAGGGTGCACCAGGCCACAGATGGGTGGCTGGTGGGGAGGGAGGGCTGCTCTTTGCCTGGCTGGTCTAGGTGGACACACAGGGAAGGGTGCGGCCTGTGCAAAGGCCCTGAGGCAGGGGCAAGACTGGTGGGAGGATCTGAGGGAACAAAGGGGAGGGGTGGGGCCAGGTGCGCAGGGTCTGACCCTTGGCGCCTTAAACTCGTGTGGGAAGGGTGGCCAGGGACACTGTTCAGGGGCAGAGCGGGCCGGCGCCTTAGGCCGTCCCCTGCCTTCTGGAGCCTCAGGTTGGATCCAATCCTGGACTGAAACCTAAGCCTGTTCGGTCCCCACAACAGGCTGCATCCTGAGGGAAGACTGGATTAAGGGCTTCTCCTCAAAGGGAACATGACAATGGGGCCTAGAGCCATGTGTCCCCAGATGTGCTGTGAGTGACCGAACCTTCTGTGCCTCAACTTCCTCCTGTGGAAAATGGGTCCCCCAAGGGGGTTGGGGTTGGATCCGACCCCGAGGCTCTGGTGGGTTCGGCCTGAAGATGTGCCCGCACCTGAGCTCACTCAGGCCACCCACATGTCTGAGCTGTCCTGCTCTGTCCCTGCCCGGACCCCCACCCAGCCTCCCCCCCGGGTCCTCACTGGCCTCCATTCTGCTCCGACAGCCCGTCCCGAGGCAGCCTCAGGGAGCTGTGAAACGAAGGAACGTAGATCGCATCACTCTCCTGCTCTTGCCCACCATGGCTCCCCGGTACCCTCCACGTAAAACTCAAGCCCCGCCAGGGCCTACAAGGCTGGCCCTGCCCCACCCCTCCCACCGGGTCTCCAGGACCCACACATTCAAGACGCCACCTGGGGCCCTGGCGAGGCTGCCCCTCTGTGCAGAATGTCGCCTCCCCCCGGTATCTCTCATTCTTTACGTTTCGGCTGAAGCTCGTCAGAGAAGCCCAGTTGTCCACCGTATCACCAGGTCCTTGCCTGTGGGTGGGAGGGCGTCCTGAGGAGTCCCACGCAGCCTCGGCAGTGCCTTCGCTCGAAAGGGCGCTCGCGGCCCCCACCCGCAAGCTGGGCATCCAGCCTTGGCTTCCCCGCCGTCAGGCAGCGGGCGGGTGCCGGGAATGGCCGATTCTGAACCCGCGCCCGGGCCGCTGCCCGGCCATCTGCACGTGGCAGCCGGGTCAGGGATGGGGGGGGTCAAGGTTGGGCCCCGTGGTGGGTCCTCTCCTTGCTCGGGACGCCGCCCCGCCCCGCCGTCCGCGTGCCTCCCTTGCGGACTGTCCAGCGGGCGCTGCACCCCTTTTCGGGCCGCTGTCCTCCGGACAGAGTGTGGAGGCTTCGTGGGAGCTCACCCAGAAGCGTCCGTGCGACCCGCCAGCTCCCGGCGTGGCCCCCGCGGCTCTGAAGCCAAGGCCGCCCACGCCCAGTCTCCACCGGCCTCCTCGCTCCACCTAGTGGTGGCCCGAACCGGGAGCCACAAGGGGCCCAAACAGGGCTCCCAGGGCGCGCGGCAGGGAAAAGGTCCCCCCTCTCCCACGGCTGCAGGGGGGTGGGGCCTGAGCAGGGCTGCGGGGCGCAGAGCCATGCCGGGGGGGCGCCTCTACCCTTCCCCCAGCTCGCCTTAGAGAGAAGGGTGGCCCACAGTCTCCTTGTAAGACTGGGAAACTGAGGCACAGAAGGGCTAGGCGGGCCCGTCCCCAAGGTCACACAGAAGGGCAGGTGAGTCCCAATCAAGCTCCAAGAACTTGAGACCCCCATTCATGTCCTTCCTCCGGACCCCAGAGATGGGCGGGGAGTGAGGCAGTGACTCCGGGGAGGACACGAGGGGTGGGTGGGGGTGTTAGTGAAGGGTCCACACCACTGTCTGCTTCCGTCTGAGTTGGGACCAAACCCAGCTCTGCCACCCACCCAGTAGCCCTGGCCGGCAGCCTCGTCCCTGTGGCCTCCCGTTTCTTCCCTTACAAAGTGGGTGTGTAATGACAGGGGGGCTGTGAGGTTCCAGGGAGGTGAGGCAGGTGGAGCCCATAGGTCAAGGTTTGTACGCAGTAGGTGCTCAATAACTGTCGGCTGTTATCATTGGGTAATATCATCACCCAAGCTCCACCCGCCCGCTCCTCTGCTCCTCTTTACTTACCTGCTTCCGGCACATGGGCCTCCTGTGCTCTCCCGGGGCCTGTGTTCCTTACTGCCTCAGGGCCTTTGCACAGGCAATTCCCCCGGCAGGAAAGCCCTACACACCACCTGACCCTGATTAATTCAAGTTTTTCCACGTTGGTTCCCACTGGGTTCCTGGCATTCAACCCGGGATCCGGTACACAGTTGGCGCTCCAGAAAGGCACAAGGTTGGCTGAGAGCAGACCTGGCCCCAGACTGCCCTTCCCGCCCCCATCCCATCATTCTGGGGAAACTGAGGCCCGGAAAGGGGCAGCAACAGCAGAGCCCTCTTGTCACCAGACAGGTCCCGGGATCTAGCAGGGGAGGTCGGGGACGTCACCGCTTCCTCCTCCTCAACCCGAGCCCCCAAGGAGGGTTGGCTGCAGAGGCAGGGCCCAGGCCAAATTGAAATTGATTGTGGGGAACAGCTCGGCAGGGTGGAACAGACACGTGGCCGCCAGGGAGCACAGGGGCACCCGAGCGTGCGAACGCATTCCGGCCAGCAACGGAGCACGGTTTAATCTTCAGTGGAAGCTTCTAGCGGCGGCCCCCAAGGGGCGGGGAGGTGAGGGGCTACGTTGCCGCAGCAGAAGCAAGGACACCACCCTCCCTCCATTCATTCACCCGGGCCTCTCTTCCCGGAGAGCCCTGACTCTGCCGGTCTTAGCTCCTCCCCGGCCAGCCCTGCGGTGGCAGTGGAGGCAGAGAGGTGCCATCCAGCAGCCCCCTGAGGCGGATCTAGTAGTGCCTGCTGTGTGCCTGGCCCTGGGCTCAGCCTGGTTAATGTGGCTCCTTGTGTGATCTTCCTCACCCTCTCTGTCCACTGGGGAGGCCCAGAGAGGAGAGAGCTGGCCCAAGGAAGGGGAGCTGAGAGGTGAGCCCAGGTCACCAAGCTCGGTGGCCAGGCCTTGTGCAGGTGGAAAAAACCGTCTTGAAGACAGTGGGAGCCATGGAGGACTGTAGAGCAGGGGAGGGCGGAGGTGGGAAAGTTCCTCCCTGTACTTCAGGGGAGTGATTCCTGGAGCCCTCTTAGAGGGGTCACCTAGGCCACGTACCCCCATAGCCATCCCCTGCCCCAGAAGTTCCCACTGAGGCACAGAGCCAGGTAGAGGCCAGATGCCCCCCATGGCGATAGGCTCCCTTCCAGGCAGGTCAGGCCGGACCTCCTGGAACGTCCCGTTTTGAGGCTCAGAGACGGCAGCTGTTGGCCCAGCGGTCACCCAGCCTGCCGGTGGCAGGGACCTGATTCCAGCCCGATTCCCCCCGGGGCCTGGGGGCTTCTGAGAGCTCTGCCTGCCCTCAGTTTCTCCTGTGGGCTCCGCGGGGTGGTGACCAGACACGTGGCCAGCGGGGCAGCTACGTTCCCCTGAAGCCCCTGCGACCCTCACCCGGAAGCCCCCCTCGGCGCCTGGGGCGGGGGGTCAGGCCCGGCCCCGCTCTCAGGGCCCCTCCCAGTGAGGGCCTCAGCCCAGGATTAGGGGGCCGGGGTCGGGGGTCAACAGTATTTGCTGCGGCGCCTTTCAGGCGGCGAGCGGATCCGTTCTCCCTGCCGCCTCGCATTTCCCGGACAAAGGGTCGGTGGGGCGCCTGGGCGGAGGGGCGGCCGAGCACCCCTGGGAAAGGCCTCCGTGCCCCCCGCCGCCTCTGCCCACACAGCCCCCCTTCAGCCCCGAGCGGGCGCACCCATGCCACAGACGGGGAAACTGAGCCCGGAGAGGGCTGGAGCGCGGCCCCACGCGGGCCGCGGCTGCTTCGTGCCGGCCTTGGCCGCGGCTCGGTGGCCGGCGACGGGCGGCGCGGTTCAGCACCCGGGGCGCTGTCCGCGGCGGGGGG
>NW_026058610.1:9506-23953 GCF_023721935.1 Panthera uncia
CCCCCCCCCCCCCCCCCCCCCCCCCCCCCCCCCCCCCCCCCCGTGCTGGGAAAGGCTTCCAACCATCCGTGGTGGTGACAATGGGGAAACCGAGTCATGGGGAGGCGCGAACATCCGCTCACATCACACGGCGAGAGCTGGGCAGCCCAGCGAGGCCCGGAACCACCTGGGTCGGCCTTGCTGGGACCTCCCCACTCCCACTGGTCACACAATGTCACCTGGGGCCTAGAGGGATCTGGGGGCCCGGGCCCAGGAATCGCTCACCTCCTGTTCACTCCCCAGCCCCCGAGCGGCAGGTTCACACGGGTGGCTGGACCAGAGACAGACCAGGGGCCCGGGGAGGGCCCGCCAGCTGCTGCCCCCAGCCCCATAGGAACCGCTGCGGCGCAGGGCCGGGCGGGCCTCCCCCACACCTGGGTGCCTGGAAGGGTTTCCGCAGGTGGAACTGGCATCCCAGGGGGAGGGAATCACTGGCAGGATAATTAGGGGGCGTGTGGACCTTGAGGGTTGGATGGGACTGGGGGAGCGGGGGGGGGGGCGGCAAGCTGGGGAAACTGAGCCCCTGAGGGAAGTAGGGTTGATGTTCCCACAACAGATTCTGAGGGAGGCCAGGACCCCTTGGGCTAACCCCCCCCCCCGAGGGCCCCCTGTGACCCTCAGGAGGAGACACAAAATCCCTTTCTGCCAGCGCCTCCTCCCAGCCCAGCCTCTGCTCAGGCTGGGCCTCCACCTGGGGCTCCTGGGACTCGGGGTGGGAGGTATGGGCACAGCCACCGTGCCCAGGGATCCCGCGCCTCCCCTGGGGGCTCCTCCTGGGCTGGGGGCGGGGCTCGCTGGCAGCTTTGTGGGGGCAAACGCCCCCGTCTGTGGTTCCCGATCTTTCAGACCATCCAGGCCACCTTGCCACCTCGGTGTGCCTCAAAGGGGGCAGCAGCAGGTGGGGACCGAGGCCACCGCTGGACAGGGGTGCACTCTGGGGCGCCCCGCGTGCACCCCGGCCGGGGTGCTGGGTGAGGCTCCTCCGCTCTGGGTCTCGGCCTGTCGGGACTTCAGTTTCCCCATCTATAAAATGGGTGCTGGCTTCTGCAGAGGAAGACCTCTCTCCCTCTGCCCCGACTCCCGGGGACCGCTCCCCACAACCCCCGAGAGACCCTGCTCCGTTAATCCACCAGCCGGCCCTCGCCTCGGTTTCCCCTCCCGGTGGCCTAATCCCTGGATTGTCAGAGGCTGGTTTTACATACATTTAGAGGCTTTTCATAATAGATTTACTGGGCCCCAGAACGGCCCTTGCTGCCTGGCGATTAGCTGCTCCTTAATTGAAAACTCCCTTCCCACTCCTCCGCCCCTACGGGCCAAGCTCCGGCAGAGGGAAGGGGCCAGGGAGGACCCCACAGCAGTGTGGGCCCCAACGGCGCCTCCCCTGCGTGCTTGAATGGGGTCTCCCTGGCGTCCAACATGATGGGGGGGTGTGGGGGGAGGGGGGGCGCAACCAGGGGCTCCCAAGGAGGGTCTGCGGCTGATCCCCGCCCCTGAGGGGCCGAGCCAGGACTCAAACCTGGTCTGTGCCCTGCCACAGCACTCGGTGGCGGGGCAGAGTGTCCCCTGTTCGGATGGGGGCGCGTGACTTACCCAGGGGCCCCCAGCTGAGGAGCTGGCCTCGCCCCAACCTGGGCCTGTGGGACCCCTGGACTCCACATCACGTCCTGATCCCCTAAGTGTCTCCCCAAGTGCCCAGCAGGCTGCAGGGCTGTGGGAACGTCCACCAACAGGAGTGGGGACAGTCAGAGAATGAAAACGGAGCCAGTGATGTTTCCCCACCCCTCCACCACTGCCCCCCCCGCCCCCCAGCCATCGCTGCCAGGTCCCCAACCGGGCGATTTAATTCTGCTTGTCACCAGGATGTGGGCCGGGTTTATTTATCTGGTGTATATATGTATTTTAATTTAAAGATCTGCCAGCCAGCATGGCTGACTCCTGCGGTGCCCCCGCTGCCCCCCTTATCAGAGAGAGGCTGTTCCCCGCCAACCCCCCCCCATGCCAGGCATGCCCTAAGGAGTGAACAGTGGAGAATGAGGCCAGCACCTCCAGTCTCTCCCAGTTGGAGTGAAAGAGCACTCGATTCAGAGTCCATGCACAAAACACTGAGTCATTCAACAAACATTCGCTGAGGGCCCTGACTTTGTGCCAGGCGGTGGGGCCGCGCAGGGAGGGGGGGACCAAAAGGGCCACTCTTATGGGGGCAACTAGTCAGGTCATCAAGAACCCCAGGCTCTGGGGTCCTCTGGCTGGCCCTGTCTGAAGAGCATGTGACTCTTGCTTCCCCGGTTGTGAGTTCGAGCCCCATGTTGGGTGTAGACATTACTCAAATAAATAAACTTTAAAAAAAAAAAAAAAAAAGGGAACCCCAGGCTCTGAGCTCCCACCTTGTGCCTCTACAGCACCGTTTTCCAGATGAGCAAACTGGGGGCTCGTCCACGGTAGGGGGGCCAGGGCTGTGCTGGAACCTGGAATTTGTCTCGGCCAGGGCAGCACCTAACCTCTCCGAGCCTCAGTTTCGTGGGTGTGAGGGATGATGCTAATGACGCCCCCCAGGGTGCGGGGCTCCGCAGCAGGCACCTCGTTAACACTCAGGCTGCACAGGGGAGCAGAGATATTGCAAACCATAATTCTGGTGCCCGGCAGGGGAGGGGCGGAGCGGGGCAGGCAACGGCGCAGAGAGGGGCCTGAACCCCCTTCTGCCAGAGGCCAGTGGGCCTTGCCAAGCAGGCCCCAAAGAGAGGCCTTTGGGGGGTGCCTGCCCCCCCCGCCCCGCGGCAGGGCAATCACAGGCTCTCATCTTTGCCGCCCCATGAGGACAGTCCAGCCGTCCCGCCCCCCGCCCCAGGCCTGCCGGCTCCTCAGAGCCCACACTGAATCCACATCATAAGGATTATTCCAGACTGCCCATGCTGCCCACCGGGGCTGCTGGGGCGGGAGGCTGGACTGAGGACATCAGGCCCTCCCCCATCCCCCCCCACCCCCAGCTAATGGGGCCAGCGGCAGCGGGGTGCCAGCTGTGGGGCCTGGGACTGGGCGCGACCCTCCTCTGGCCTCAGCCTTCCCATCTGTGAAATGGGTCTGAGACGGGTTTCCTCTGCGGAGCAGAAGGGTAAACCGGGGGAGGGAGGTCCCACTGGAGGAAGGCGGGGTTGGGGCGGGACCCAGTTTCCTCGAGGCTGGCCCGGACCGGCCTCCCCCGCCGCCTCCTCGCCTCCCCAGAGACAGGAGCGCACGCCCGCCGGCCCGCCGCAGTCTGTAAATGGGGAAACTGAGGTCCGGGCGAGGAGCTGGGACCCGAATGCGGAGCGCAGGGAACAACAGAGGGCCCGGTGGGGAACCAGCGCGGGCAGAAGCACGGAGGCGGGAAGAGGGGGCTTGGGGGAGGCCCCGCGGGAGGGACCTGGGGGCGCGGGGCGGGGCGGGGGGGTCCGGGCCCTGTGTTCCGGGCGTGGGGTGCGGGGCGCGGGCGGTTCCTGGCCTCCCCGCCTGTCTCAGGCTCAAGGCCTTTTCCGGAGGGGCGCCCCGGGCCCCCTGCCAGCCCCCCGCCTCCACCCGCGCCGCTGCTCCCGGCCGCAGGAGGCTTTTAAGCCCTTAGAGCCTGCAAACCGGCGCGGGGGAGGCGGCCGGGGAGGAGTCTTGGCGGGGGAGGGGGTGGGGGCTCGGGGAAGCGCCAGCCGCAACCCACAGCCCCTCACCCCTCGCGGCCCCCCTGCGCCCCATCAGTGCGCCCCCTCGGGAGCTGGGGTTTGAGAGGCCACGGGGAGGAGGGTCCTGGGAAATAACTTTTCTGGATCTCCCCTGGAAGCGTCCCCCACCCTGGGAGCCGGGCCAGCGCCCCAGGCCCAGAGGGCAAGGCCGCACCGCCTGTGGGGTGGTCTGGACCAGAACCACAGCACGGGGTGGGGGGTGGGGGTGTCTGGACCGGAACCACAGCCGGGCTCCTGGGTCCCTAAACCCCAACCCGCACAGCACATCAGAGCTTCAGAGAGAGGGAGGCCCCAGGGGTCCCCAACACAGGGACCCAAGGAATGTTTCCTGGCTGCTGGGGGAGTGGGGGGACCTCTGATCTCATGCCCTGGGCTGCCCCAGGCCAAATCCTGATCCCACAGAGGCCCGGGGTCACCCTGGACTCACTCCAAGGGCCAGTGGGGCCTGGGGGGGGGGGGCGCCTCTGTCCCATGTGCTCAGGAGAGCCGCCTCCCCCACCACTCGGTGCCCCCCGAAAACTGCGTTGTCCATGAGGCCCCCGGCCTCTCAGCCTGTTTCTCCATCAGCCGGGTGGGTCAGTACACAGCGCCCCCCCCCCCGAGTTTCTCCCAACCTCTGGCCGCAGTGGGAGGGGGCTCACCCCTAACAGCCCGGTCTCTGGCCCCTGAGCAACCCTGAGGTCCCAGTAAGTGTGGAGACGGCCAGCGGGGGGCACCGCGGGGGTCCTGCTCCAGCAGGTGAGGGTGGGGGTGCAGGTCCCGGTGCCCGGCAGCCCCCACCCTCCAGAGTGCATTCCTCTTGGCTTCCAGTCCTGCCCCACTGGCTCCCCCGCCCACCCCCTCCTCTGCAGCCCCCCCCACAGCCTCCCCTGCGGTCCCCCCGCCCCCCACAGCCTCCACCGCAGCCTGGGCTGTGCATCAGTGTGGTCTCTGTGCCTTTGTCTGTGCTGGACCTGCCATCTGCCCTGTGCTTGGCGCTCAGGCCCCTCCCCCTCCGGCCCCTCCCCCTCCGGCCCACACCCCTGCCCCAGCCCGGTGACCTGGCCCGAGTTGCCCTAGTAGCGATGCCTGCGGCCCAGCAGCTGGGGTCGGGGACCTGGAGGGGACAGGAACCGCTCCCGGGGCAGTCTGCCCTGCTGGCCACACCTGCCTGGCTGTGTCCACTTAATTTCCGGCTTGTGTGTTATCGTGCAGTGACTGATGGCTCCTCGGGGGCTTCTGGGCTGTGAACTTGCTTTTTTCCTTGTCCATCAGTGGCCGCCTGGCCACCTGCAGCCTGGATCAGGGGCGCCAACCATGGCCTGAAAGTCCCCCAGATATTGGGCCTGGAGGCCACGCAGACCCAGGAAGGGCCCAGCACTGACCGCTGCACACAGTAGGTGCACACTTACTGCTCGTTGGGGGCGCGACGCTGGCATTGGGAACACCATCCGTGTGTTACGTTCTGTCTGCTAATCACGCAGCTGCCTCATCCATCCATCCATTCATTCATCAACAAGAATTCACTGAGCGCCTACTGTGTACCTGGCATATTCTAGGCACCGAGGACGCAGTGACAACCAGGACAGACAAAATTCCACACCCTCAGGGAGCTGACAGTCTAGAGGAGGAGACAGACAAGATCTGGGGCCTTGAGGAGCAAGGGAGGGGGAGGGAGGGAAGCTAATTGGGAAGGTGCAGGCAGGGCAGTGGCCCTGGGGGGGGGGGGGGGCGCCCAGGGAGGCGGGGAGGAGCTGGGGTGAGGACCTTCCTTGAAGCAGGATACAGGAGCATGGGCTTCCAGCTGTGTCACGGGACCCCTAAAATCAGGGGGTCCCCGTCAGCCCTGAGTGCGAGGGGCACTGGGGCCTTGCGGCTTTTTCCCCAGTGGAGATGGAGAGGGGCAACCAGGCCCCCATCCTGAGGCTGAGGCCTGACCCCCCCCCCCCCAAAGCAATACAACAGCAAATCTAACCGGGTGCTCGCGGCAAGGAGATACGCCTCCATCCCAGAGCAGCCGGAAGTGCTGGGGGGACTTCAGGACGCCCCCTCCCCACCTCCCAGACCCCCTCCCCGTGGCGGGGCACCCGGGCACCCCGGGAGGGAAATCGAGTCCCCTCTGCTCAGGGGCCCGCATACAGACGGCTGCCCAGGGGGCCTGCAGAGAGCCCGGGGAGGGGGCCACAGGGTCAGGGTCCCCACTGTGCACAACGCAGCCCCTCCTCATGTTGACGGTGGCCCCTGAGGCAGTGGATGGTGGCCAGTGACCCAGGCTCTGAACGCAAGTGTCCAGTGGTAAGGGGCGTGCGTGGGCGAGAGCGGCTGGGGGTTCCTCTGCACACGCGTGTACGTGCCTGTGCACGTAGCAGATGACAAGCCCAAGGGGGCCTCCCAAGTGTGGGCACTGGGTCCCGGTGATGACCAAGGACTGGCCCTGCCCCCTGGGAACTCCCAGTCTCCGGGGGAGAACAGGGAAGAATCAGAAATGCCACATTGAGGGGGGGGGGGGGAGTGGCCACTCGGCCAGGGACGTCGAGAGAGGACGTGTGACCTAATCTGAAAGGTCTCAGGGAGGGAGCGGACCAGTGATCGGTGACCTGCGGGAAGGGTACACGACCCAGGGGAACAACATGTGCCAAGACCCTGAGGTGGAACAAAGCTATTTTTGTCCTTACCCATCCGAGGTCCTTTTGTGCTAAAACTTTGTCTTAAAAAACTGGAAGTGCCTTAAACGTCCATAAGCTGGTGCCTAGATAAACAAAATGTGATATATCCACGCATGGGAACGTCCCTCGGCCCCGAGCAGGGGCGAGGCGCCCACCCCCGCCGCCCCGCGGACGGACCCCGAACACACGACGCTCAGGGAGGGAACCGGACACGAGAGGCCACGCGGGGTGTGAGTCCGCGTGTGTGAAACGTCCGGAACGGGCTCATCCACGGATGGGAAGGGGGCTCGTGGGGGATGGGGGATGGGGGGTGACGGGTGATAGGGGCGGGGCTTCCTTTGGAGTGATGGAATTGGAGAGAGGTGATGGTTGCACCACTCTGTGAACGTACTAGAAATTGTGGAATTGTACTTAATTTTTTGTTAATTTTTAAAAATGTCTTATTACTTATTTTTGAGAGACAGAACACGGGTGGCGGGAGGGGCAGAGACAGAGGGAGGCACAGACCCCGAAGCAGGCTCCAGGCTCCGAGCGGTCAGCACCGAGCTCGATGCGGGGCTCGAGCCCACAAGCCACGAGATCGTGACCGGAGCCGAAGTCGGACGCTTCACCGACCGAGCCCCCCCGAGCGCCTGGATTGTACTTGAAATGGATGGGTGGTGTGCTATGTGAATTATATCTCAGTAAGTTTTTTTGAAATAAGAAAATTAAGGTCACTTGCTGAGATCCCGCCCCACGATCCCCGCATTGAGTCCTCCCTCGGGTTCCCTCCCCGCGACGCGGGGTCTGGGGGAAAACAGCCGCGGGGGGGCAGGCCTCCCCCCTACCTGAGCCTCGGGGTCCTCGCTGCGGAGTGGGGGATCCTCAGGGTGCGCAGCTCGGGCGTCACCGTCCATCCGGGGACACCGGGCAGGGCGGGCGGGGCGCACACAGGGGTCTTTGTGCGGCTACACTGGCTTCATTAAGAGGCAGGTCCTGTCGTGGGGCCCAGCTCGGCCGAATTAATTAGCGGACAGCCTTTCCTCCCCGCTAATTGTGCCCCAGACGCTGGGTCCCGGACGTACCACCGAGGCGACAAGCGTCTGAGAGGGTCTGCTGGGTGGCCCCCAGCCTCTCTGTGCCCCCACCTGGGGCCAGGCTGGGGTGAAGGCCCCTGCGACCCCAGCCCCGGACACGTGCCTTTTGCAAAGCCAGAAAGGGACCGCGAGGCAACAGATGGGGCGCCTGGGTGGCTCAGCCCCTTCAGCCTCCAACTCTTGATTTCGGCTCAGGTCACGCTCGCACGGTTCCTGGGTTTGCGCCCCGCGTCGGGGTGCTTGGGATTCTCTCTCTCTGCCCCTCCCCGCACGCTCTTTCTCTCAAAATAAATAAACGTAAAATTTAAAAAAAAAAAGAAAAGAAAAGAAACGGACAGACCCCACCCTGGCCTGGTCAGTTAGGGAAACCGAGTCACGCGGCGGTAGAGCTTGGCTACACGGACGTCATAGGATTTGATCGGACCCTACAAGACCCGTCACGGGACGGGAGGATTCGCGCCCCAAGCGGACGATGGGGCAGGAGGCCCTGAGCAGCCCTGGGGGTCCTGGCACCCCAATGGGCCCCTGCTATATACTCGCAGCCAGCCAGGCTCCCCTCTCCCCCTCCCAGCTGCCCCGGGGAGCAGAGGACTTGCTTCCATCTGTCAGAGGGGGAAACTGAGGCCCACGGAGGGCAGTGGAGGATACAGCACCCCGTGAAACGTCCATCCCAGGGCCCAGCCTCCGAACAAGCGAAGAAGCCGTCACGACTGATCCCGGAGGGCCCTCGAAGACGCCTCTGCCTGGCAGATTCCAGACCCGACTCCAAATGATCCTCCCGATCCGGGCCGAGGGCCCCAGACACACACGCGCATCCTCGAAGTTTACGCTCGTTTTATTATAAAAAAATACAGAATCCAAAGCTGATTGTAATGGGGGGGGGGGGTCCCGGTCGCCAGCTCCAGGCGTGACGTCACCACCCGCCCACGACGCCCCCTACAAAAGCCCCCCACCCGGCATCCAGGAGCCGTCTCCTGGCGGCCTCACACCGTATACATCTGTATATAATATATATAAAACACAGATCAGGAAAGGCGGGTAGGAAATATGAAATCTGTATAAATGCGGTTTGCTTCTTTAAAGTGTCGGGGGGAGGGGTGTCTTTTCTTGGTGGTGGCCCCCGTGTTTCCTTTTGTCCTGTTTTCTTTTCTCTTACAAACGTTATTAGTTCGGAGAGTAGGGGCAGGGGCTCCGACAGACACACGAGCTTATTGCGAAGTGCGGCTTCTACTCTAAAAAGTCCCCCCACCCCCCCACCAAAATAAAAGTGCCCCCCTCCCGTGAAGGGGTAAGAAAAAAAGAAACTTTCCAGGCCATCCTTAGGAATACAGTAAAAATAAATCACAGTATATACTTGCTGGCTCTATTTACAGAAATGTCACGTCTTCTGGGCCTCGGGGGCGAGCGGGTGAGGCTGGGGGGACCGGGCGGGGCCTAAGCGGTTCTAAGACGTGGGGGCGGGGGCTCTGATGGGGCCAGGGCTCCGCACGGGCTCTCTGGTGAGGCACCCTGGAGGGAGGAGGTGGGGGGGGAGTGGGGAGTGGGGGGTGGGGGGTGGGGGGGGGTCTGTGGTGGGCTCTGATTCCTGGGCCGGAATTAGGGGCACGCATCCCCGGCCCCTTCCGTCTCAGACCGGCCTGTCCCAGGGCACCTGGAGGGTCGACCAGACCAGGGGTCTCCCGATCCCCGTGCCCCAGGGGGGCCAGGGACCCACGCAGCATCCACTCTGTCTCCTTCCCAAAGTTACCGGCAACAGCAAGGAATAAATTAAATTAAAAACTCAAGTCTTTCTGATTCCGCCGTAAAAGAAAAGCCCTAGCGAGAGGTTCGTGGGCTCTCCGGCACCCTGGAAGGAATGGCTTGGCCGGGAGGCTGGACAGACACCCGGCCTCTCAGGCATCGGGGCCTTTAGCCGCGCCCCCCAGGGCTGGCCCTGGGGCGGTGGACAGCCCCCCCCTGCCTGGCAGGGCAGCACCAGTCGTGGGAGAAACGGAGTCTCTAGCTGGTCTCTAGGCGGGGCATCCAGGTGGGCCGGGACTAGGAGCCCAGGAGGGTCCACAGCACAGGGACGGTGCTGAGGACCAGCTGGCAGGCGCCCAAGCCACTGCACGAGTTATTGCTGGTGAAGATGGGCTCCGGGGCCTCGTACAGGGTCTCGTCTGGGGGGACACGGAGGCAGGATGGTCAGCAGGTGGCCCCCCTCCCCACGGGGCTGCACCCCCACGCCCACAGTCTGCCTCAGCTGTCCCTCCCAGACCCGGAGATTTCTGTCCATCTCGGTCGGGGCTGTGCCTTTTGTGCAGAGCATGGCAAACAGCGGGTGCCAAGTGCGTGTCCGGCGCCTGGGTGAAGTCACAAGGCTGCGGAGACCCCCCCCCCTTCTCTGCGTGTGGCTTTGATGTTTCAAGAGCTCAGAACGTGGGCCCTTTGGCCTATCTTGGGGCACCTCCCTGGTGTTCACTCTTGGATGAAGGGAGCCACGGCCTCAGCAGAGGGCCCGGTCACGGACTTCACCCTCAGTCCCGAAGGTCTGAAATGCCGTCCTCGTTCACACGTGAGGAAACTGAGGCTCGGGGTCAGGAGCCGCCCCCGCCATCGCTGAGGTTGAGGGACTCCCCGGGCTGTGTTGGGACCACCCCCTGGCTCTGCCGAGCCCTCCGTGGGCTCTGTGGGCTCGGGACACAAGGGTGGGGGGTGAAACCCTGCACGATGCCCCGAGCACTTACTGGCTGGCCGCACGTAAACCTTCAGCCTCAGGCAGGGTCGGTCCACAGCATTGGGCGGTGTGGCAGCTGGAAGAGAGGGGGGTGGGGGTTGTGGAGTAGGGGGTTCTCAGTGCCAGAGACCTCCTGGGGCTACATCCCCTTCCCCACACTGGTAACTCGACCCTGACCCAAGGCTACGGGAGGTTCCGCCCTTAAAACTCCTAACCACACCTCAAAGCCCTAGACACAATGCCCTCTATTTCCCAGAAGTCCTCCCGCATACTTCCCCTGCCCCTCCCTTTGCTGAACCCCGACCCCAGAGACTGGGGGTGCCTGTGTCTGGTTCCACGTCACCCCAAGGCAGCACAGAGCAAAGTTCGAAGGTGTTGAATGAAAACGTTTTTAACCGGTCAGAAAAAAAAAAAAAAAAAAAAAATCAGTGTCACCAAAGGACTGATCTGGGATCGAATACCTGCTCTCTGGTGTCTGTGGGCAACTCACCCCCTATCTGGGCCTCGTGCGTCGCACAGTGAGTGCTCTGGAAATGATTACTTCCATCTGGGAGCTCCCAGAAGCCAGTCACCCCTGGAGACAGGCTATGCGCCCACCTCGCGCGGAGAGGGACGCACCCTGCTGGAGGTCACAGGGAGGCCGAAGCGTTAGGTCCCCGCGCCTCCAATTCCACCTTTCCTGCTCCCTGCCTCTCGGCCCACACGGCCCACGGAAGCTCCCGGAGGGGCCGGGGTCACACCACAGCGGTGAGTCATGCGGGAGGCGGCCTGGGGACCCGGGTAGGGAGGGGAAGGAGGCCTGAAGCCCAGTGGGGGCCACGGGGGTTCCCGTGTGACAACGGCACGGGCACACCCCCCCCCACCCCGTGTGCACGACGCGGCACACGGACACGCTCAGGCCTGTCCCCCTGTCCTCCTGGTGGCCACTGCCTCTGCCCGCCCCCCAGAAGCCCCTCACGCTGGAAGATGAAGACAAAAAAGCGTGGAATAAAAATAACATTCGTCATAGAGTAATTACAATAATTGTCTTTATGAAACTCCCGTCCTGGAAAGAAAAATGTAATTTTTCTCATATTACGAGGCCTTAATTTAAACACCTTCTCCCTTCCTTCACCCGCTTCTTCCTTGAATTAAAAGGAAAAAAAAATCCAAGTAGAGCGGAAAGAACGAAGCCTCACAGAGTTTAATGTGACGCAGCGGGAAGGAGGGTAGCGAGGGGCTGCGTCTCCCCACAGCCCCAGGGGCGGACCCCGCGCCCCACCTGGCTCCCTGCGGGCCCCCACGAGGCCGAGAGATGGGGATCTCCGTGCCCCTCGGGGTCGCAGTGGCTCTGCGGAGGCATCAGCCCCACACCAACGCGGGCTCCCCGATGCCCCCATGCCGGTGGGGACAACGCCTAGACTCCCGCGTTCCTGGCTAAGTCCCTGCAGAGTAACGGGCTGCCAAGGGCACAGCAGCGTCCTGTCCCCAGACCCTGCCATTGGCACTTTAGGGGGAGGAAGAAGGATGCCCCTGGAATCCCTCCCCCCTCCCATGTGCAGCAGAGCCAGGGACAGCCTCCCTCAGCCCCGCCCACTCGCCCCGCGGGGCTGTGCCTGAGGGTCCCCAAGCCCTGAAAAGCAGCTCCCACAGTCCTCGGGGGATCTTGGGCCAGGTGGGCCTGGTGGGGGGGGGGAGATGGTGGGGGAGGGTGGCCGGGGGAGGGCCTGGGAGCTCCCTGCCCAAGCCAGGGTGTGATGGGCAGAACCCGAGCTCTGCCTTCGCCCCTGGCTTTGACCATGCTCCCCTCCCCCACCAGAGTCCCTACACCCGTTTCCCTGGCGGGGTGGGGGGGGGGGGGGGGGGGGCAGTGACCACCCCTGATCTCAGTGCCCGCAAGTTGATGGTGGAGCCCAAAGGCCCAGTGGCTTGATCCAGAGACAGGTCACAGAGGGGCATCTGCGGGTCTGTGACCTCAGCCCCACTCTGAGCCTCAGTTTCCCCATCTGAAAATGGGAACTCTAGATAGTGAGGCCTCTGGGGCTGGCGAGAAGGATGATTCCATTCAAGCGCTTGACCCGGGAGACACAGAGGCCAAGGCTGGGCCAGACCCCACCCCCCCTGCACCCCCGGCCCCCCTCGTGCATTCCCCCCCCCGCCCCCCGCCCCCGCACTCACAGATGTAGTAGTACTCGTGTCCCGGACGGAACTCGAAGCCGAGGGAGAAGGGCGTGAAGAGCTGGAACTTCTCCGAGAACTTGAGCGGCCCCCCCGGGCGCCGCGGGCCGGTTGCACTCCCAGCGCTTGAAGCCGCGCTGCCGGTGGTCGCAGGACGCGTGGCCCTCGCCGTTGACCATGTACAGCACGTAGTGCTCCATGCGCTCGGCCGGCGGCAGCGGCGCCCCGTAGTGCGGGCAGTAGATGTCCAGGTAGTCGTTGATGCTGACCTCCACCGTGTAGCCCCCGCCGTCGTCCGCCGCGCCCGCGTGGAACCTGGGCCCCGCGGTCCGCGCGCGGGGAGGGGGGGGGCGGGGAGCACGAGGGGCGCCGGGTCAGCGCCGGCGGTTGCGGGCCGGGGGCGGGGCCGGCGCGGGCCCACGTGCCCCCCCCCCCCCCCCCCCCCCCCAGGCCGCCCGGAGCCTCCCGCCCGCCCGCCACGAGGCGGGCGTCGGGGGAGGAGGGGCGGTCGCCTCGCCGGGCATTCTGGGTAACCGCATGCAACGGAGCAGGTGCGGAGCCCCCGGGACCCAGCCTCCCTCCCGTAGGCCGCGCGTCCGGGCCCTTCCGTGACGGGGCCGGCACAAGCTGCCCCCGCTCCCCGTTACGAAGTCCCTCTCCAAATAAACGTTACTGCTTGACTGCCACGTCCCCTCCTCCAGGCAGCCCCCAGGCTGCCCACCACAGGCAGCCGCCGTAGCTCTTCCTCGGCAGATCTGACTGCCAAGGCGGCACAGGTGGGTGGGGCCTGGAGCTGGGTGTTCTGGACCCCTCTCCTAGCGTCAGTTTCCTTGCGGGGGGGGGGGGGGGCAGGGTTTGGCGTGAAGGTCGCCCCAGCCCAGCTCAGAGGTGCTCTGGGTTCCGCCCCCAGCCTCAACTCCTTACGTCCAGTGTGACTCCAGCAAGTCCGGGGATCTCCCTCCAGGGCCTCTGCGACTTGACAATTGCCCCCCAACCTCCCGGTCACCTCACCAGGTTCCCCCAACCCTGCCGCCTCCGCCCCTCAGCCCCGCTTCCCAGCCTTTGCCCTGGAGGTCCCAACTGTCAGGCAGCTTGTGCACGCAGCCTTGGGGAGCCCCCCCCAGACCCAGCTTCGTCTGGCGAGGATGGAGGTCAGCTCCCCCCACCATCACCGCCTCAGGCCACAGCGACAGGAGCCCTTAGATCTCCCGGACGCGGTCTCCTGGGTCCCTGTCATGTAAACGCAGCCTGGACCGAGGAGGGACAAGGGGGCCTCCGGAGAGGAGCTTTATTAGCACATAAAAGGCCTAAAAGCAGAGGAGGGGTGGGAAGCCCCTTCTCCCTCTCCGTACAGGCATGGAAACTGAGGCCCAGTGAGGGTCGACAGCAGAAGGGGCCCAGGCTGCTTGGACCCCAGCTTGGCCACGCCACGCCTCTGTGGCCCAGTCCGCGGGAGGGAGCCGAGGTGCGGCCCCCATGCCGGGCAACTGGGGGGGGGGGGCAGGATTATCAGCCGGGATTGGCTGCCCCCCTGCAGCCCGGAGGCTCTGCGCCAGGTCGGGGCGGCTCCGGGGACCCCAGAGGGGGGAGTGAGGCAGCGGGAGACCTTGCTCACTCGTGCCTCAGTTTCCCAACCTGACCCAGGAGATCTCGTGGGGATGTCAAGTCTGCGGCTGAGGCGCAGACTCCCGAGAATTCCAGCTCGGAGAGTCGGAGGGAGCAGACTCACCTCCAGCCCTTCCCTGCTCTCGGACCGCCCAGGAATGGGGGGCTCTGCCCACCCCCACAGAAGTGGGACGCTGTTTGCAGATTCAGTGAATACAGCAGAGAGACTCAGGGAGTGGAGGTCAGTTGGGGGCTGCAGGTAGTTCTGTGTTCAGGCTCGGGCTTGCACCCAGCTAGGTCTTGTGGTTCATTCTCGTCTCAAGCCTCAGTTTCCAACTCTGTACAGTGGGGACAGTCCTTGAGAACACCAGTCGTGTACATAGCAGGCCCTGCACAGAGGCAGGGCAGCCCAAAGTCAGGCTGGGACAGGGTCAGGGTCAGGCTCACAGCAGGGTCAGGCTGGGACCAGGGTCAGGCTAGGTCAGGGTCAGGCTCACAGCAG